>NC_041390.1:410903257-410929483 GCF_002162155.2 Triticum dicoccoides | reverse complement strand
ATGAAAGTCTTCAAAACGTGGAAGTTATGAAGACAAACGATAGAAATAAACCTATTACCATGCAGCGGAAGGTAGACTACACTAAGCAAACCATAGTCAAGTATTCAATGGAGTGAAAGCACAATGACTAATAGCAGCAATGTAGTAAGGATCAGGTAGGAAGATATTATGAAGCCAAACAGAACACGCAGTCACTCAGTGAAGACAAAAGATAGTGCAATCATACAATGACTTCACAAGGACCAGCAGTAAGTAAAGGGAAGGGAAGGATGAAACCAGTGACTCGTTGAAGACAATGATTTGTTGGACTAGTTCCAGTTGCTGTGACAACTGTACGTCTGGTTAGGGCGGCTAGGTATTTAAACCTGAGGACACACAGTACCGGACACCCAGTCCTGAACACGCAGCCGAGGACACCCAGTCCTCACCGTATTCCCCTTGAGCTAAGGTCACACAGACCTCGCCCAATCACTCTGGTAAGTCTTCAAGGTAGACTCCCAAACCTTCACAGACTTTGTTCACCGGCAATCTACAATGTCTCTTGGATGCTCAGAACGCGAAGCCTAACCGGCTGGAGGATTAACAGTCCTCAAGTGTAATAAGTCTTCAGATCACACAGACAAGAAGACTTAAGTGATGCCTAACACTCTTTGGCTCTGGGTGGTTAGGGCTTTATCCTCGCAAGGAATTCTCTCTCAAAGGCTTCGAGGTGGGTTGCTCTCAAACGACAAAAGCCGTACTCTAACTCTGAGCAGCCAACCGTTTATGGTTTTAGGGGGTGGGCTATTTATAGCCACTAGGCAACCCGACCTGATTTGTCCGAAATGACCCTGGGTCACTAAGGAACTGACACATGTTCCAACGGTCAGATTTCATACACACACGACAACTTTACTTGGGCTACAAGCAAAGCTGACTTGTCCGACTCTGGACAAGATTCGCTCTCATAGTCTTCACTCGAAGACATAGGTTTTGGTTAAGCATCACTTCAGTCATTCTGACTGGTTCTCTTGGACCCCACTTAACAGTACGGTGGTTCCTATGACTCAATAAAGAAGAAAAAGAACTACGAAAGATCTAACTCTTCGAGCTCTGTAGGCTTCATGCGATGTCTTCTCTTGTCATAGTCTTCAATGTGAGTATCTTCACATACCACCTTTGACATCAATGTCTTCATACATTTTTAGGGGTCATCTCTGGTAGGAAAACCGAATCAATGAGGGACTTCTACCTGTGTTATCCTGCAATTCTCACAAACACATTAGTCCCTGAACTAGGTTTGTCGTCAATACTCCAAAACCAACTAGGGGTGGCACTAGATGCACTTACAAAAGGGAAGGTGTCGAGCCTTCATCCAAGAGCAACAAGTATAATCATATCTCTGGCATAAATTCCAACCATTCCAATGCAACATATAAATTTGATCCCATAACAATTTCCCTTTTTGAGTCAAGTGATGATCCCTAAAGTGTTCACGTTGATCCAATGTGTCTCCCATTATATAATTGAATGGGTTTTTCTCAGGATTATTAAAGTAGTGCATAATATCTTTCACATAATGAGCATCGAGGGTTTTAGGAGGTTCCCCATATCCATGAGTAGCAAGTACACCTATTTTTTTGCTATTTTGTGTTCCATATCCATAACTAAATATAGAGAACAACTTAGAACATCAAATAAAAACTACTTAGTGATAAAGCAAACAAGCACACACGAGAACATTCACCCACGCTATTGCTCCCCGGCAGCGGCGCTAGAAAAAGGTCTTGATAACCCACTAGTATAGGAGATCAGTTGTAGCCTCTTTCGATAAGTAAGAGAGTCGAAGCCAATGAGGAGCTGAAGGTAGAACAAATATTCCCTCAAGTTCCATCGACCACCGATACAACTCTACGCACACTTAACATTCACTTTACCTAGAATAAGTATGAAACTAGAAGTACTTTGTAGGTGTAAAGGGATAGGTTTGCAAGATAATAAAGAGCACGTAAATACAAACTAGGGGTTGTTTATATAAAGAAACAACTAATTTAGTTTTAGTAGAGAGCTTTTTGTGACAAGAAAGTTATTTGTCCCTAGGCAATCGATAACTAGACCGATAATCATTATTGCAATTTTATATGAGGGAGAGGCATAAGCTAACATACTTTCTCTCCTTGGATCATATGCACTTATGATTGGAACTCTAGCAAACATCTGTAACTACTAAATATCATTAAGGTAAAACCCAACCATAGCATTATAAGGTATCAAGTCCTCTTTATTCCCATACGCAAACAACCAACTTACTCGGGTTTGTGCTTCTGTCACTCACGCCACCCACCATAAGCAAATCACGAACATATTGCAAACCCTACAACGGGAATCCCTCACGCTTGCGCAACACAGAGAGCACCATAGGACAACACCAATAATAAAACATACAACTCAAACCAATCATGATCATCAATTAACCCATAGGACAAAATGAATCTACTCAAACATCATAGCATAGCCATACATCATTGGGAAATAATATATAGCGTCGAGCACCATGTTTAAGTAGAGATTACATCGGGGAGAAGAATGAAGGAAATATGCCCTAGAAGCAATAATAAAGTTGTTATTTATATTTCCTTATATCGTGATAAATGTTTATTATTCATGCTAGAATTGTATTAACCGAAAACTTGATACATGTGTGAATACATAGACAAATAGAGTGTCCCTAGTATGCCTCTGCTTGACTAGCTCGTTAATCAAAGATGGTTAAGTTTCCTAGACATAGATATGTGTTGTCATTTGATGAACGGGATCACATCATTAGAGAATGATGTGATGGACAAGACCCATTCGTTAGCTTAGCACTATGATCATTTAGTTTGTTGCTATTGCTTTCTTCATGACTTATACATGTTCCTGTGACTATGAGATTATGCAACTCCCGAATACCGGAGGAACACTTAGTCTGCTATCAAACGTCACAACGTAACTGGGTGATTATAAAGATGCTCTACAGGTGTCTCCGATGGTGTTTGTTGAGTTGGCATAGATCGATATTAGGATTTGTCACTCCGATTGTCGGAGAGGTATCTCTGAGCCCTCTCGGTAATGCTCGTCACTATAGGCCTTGCAAGCAATGTGACTAAATAGTTAGTTACGGTTTGATGCATTACGGAATGAGTAAAGAGACTTGCCGGTAATGATATTGAACTAGGTATGAGGATACCAACGATCGAATCTCGGGCAAGTAACATACCGATGATAAAGGGAACAACGTATGTTGTTATGCAGTTTGACCGATAAATATCTTCGTAGAATATGTAGGAGCCAATATGAGCATCTAGGTTTCGCTATTGGTTATTGACCGTAGATGTGTCTCGGTCATGTCTACATAGTTCTCGAACCCGTAGGGTCCACACGCTTAACGTTCGATGACAATTTGTATTATGAGTTATGTGATTTGATGTACCGAAGGTTGTTCAGAGTCACGGATGAGTTCACGGACATGACGAGGAGTCTCAAAATGGTCGATACATAAATATCGATATATTGGATGGCTATATTCGGACATCGGAAAGGTTCCGAGTGATTCGGGTATTTCTCAGAGTACCAGAGAGTTACAGGAATTCGCCGGGGGAAGTAGTGGGCCTTAATGGGCCATACGGCAAAGGCGAGAAGGGCCTCAAGGGGTGGCCGCACGCCCCCCATGGCAAGTCCGAATTGGACTAGGGATGGGGCGGCGCCCCCCTCTCTTTCCTTCTCCCTCTCCTACCCCTTCCCTCTCTCCCCTCTTGGAAAAGGAAGGGGACTCCAACTAGGATTGGGAATCCTAGTTGGACCCCCCTATAGGCGCGCCCCTCCCAGGCCGGCCTCCTCTTCCCCCTCCTTTATATACGTGGGCAGGGGGCACCCCAAAGGCACTCCAAGATTTGTCTTAGCCATGTGCGGTGCCTCCCTCCACAGTTTTCCACCTCGGTCATATTGTTGTAGTGCTTAGGCGAAGCCCTGCGCCGGTAACTTCATCATCACTGTCACCACACCGTCGTGCTGACGAAACTCTCCCTCGGCCTCAGCTAGATCTAGAGTTCGAGGGATGTCACCGAACTGAACGTGTGCAGATCGTGGAGGTGTAATGCGTTCCGTACTTGTTCGGTTGGATCGCGAAGACGTTCGACTACATCAAGTGTGTTACTCAATGCTTCCGCTTTCGGTCTACGAGGGTACGTAGACACACTCTCCCCTCTCGCTGCTATGCATATCCTAGATAGGTCTTGCGTGATCGTAGGAATTTTTTTGAAATACTGTGTTCCCCAACAGTGGCATCCGAGCTAGCTCTATACTTAGATGTTATATGCACGACTAGAACACAAAGGAGTTGTGGGCGTGGATATATACATATTGCTTGCCGTCACTAATTGTTTCTTGATTCGGCGGTATTGTTGGATGAAGCGGCCTGGACCGACATTACATGACCGCGTTCTTGAGACTGGTTCTACCGACGTGCTTTGCACACATGTGGCTGGCAGGTGTCAGTTTCTCCAACTTTAGTTGAATCGGATTCAATGGACAGGGTTCTTTCTAAAGATCAAAAAGCAATCACTATACCGCGTTGTGGTTTTTGATGCATAGGTAAGAACGGTTCTTGCTAAGCCCGTAGCAGCCACGTAAAACTTGCAACAACAAAGTAGAGGACGTCTAACTAGTTTTTGCAGGGCATGTTGTGATGTGATATGGTCAAGACGTGATGAGATATAAATTGTTGTATGAGATGATCATGTTTTTAAAAAGTTATCGGCAACTGGCAGGTGCCTTATGGTTGTCTTTTTATTGCATAAGATGCAAGTGCCATATAATTGCTTTACTTTATCGCTATGCGATAGCAATAGTTGCAAAAGTACTAGTTGGTGAGACAACCATGTGACGACACATTGATAGAGATCAAGATGATGGAGATCATGGTGTCATGCGGGTGACGATGGAGATCATGACGGTACTTTGGAGATGGAGATCAAAGGCACAAGATGATAATGGCCATATCATGTCACATATTTTTTGATTGCATGTGATCTTTTATGCATCTTATTTTGCTTAGTACGACGGTAGCATTATGAGATGATCCCTTACTAAAATTTCAAGGTATAAGTGTTCTCCCTGAGTATGCACCGTTGCGACAGTTCTTTGTGCTGAGACACCACGTGATGATCGGGTGTGATAAGCTCTACGTTCACAAACACCATGTGCAAGCTAGTTTTGCACAAGCATAATACCCAGGTTAAACTTGATGAGCCTAGGATATGCAGATATGGCCTCGGAGCACTGAGACCGAAAGGTCGAGTGTGAATCATATAGTAGATATGATCAACATAGTGATGTTCACCATTGAAAACTTCTCCATCTCACGTGATGATCGGACATGGTTTAGTTGATATGGATCACGTGATCATTTAGATGACTAGAGGGATGTCTATCTAAGTGGGAGTTCTTAAGTAATATGATTAATTGAACTTAAATTTATCATGAACTTAGTCCTGATAGTATTTGCATATCTATGTTGTAGATCAATTGCTCGCGTATAGCTTCCCCGTTTTATTTATCATATGTTCCTAGAGAAAACTATGTTGAAAGATGTTAGTAGCAATGATGCGGACTAGCTCCGTGATCTGAGGATTATCCTCATTGTTGCACAGAAGAATTATGTCCTTGATGCACCACTAGGTGACGGATCTTTTGCAGAGCAGATGCAAACGTTGTGAATGTTTGACAAGCTCGGTATGATGACTACTTGATAGTTTAGTGTGCCATACTTTACAGCTTAGAACCAGGACTTCAAAAACGTTTTGAATGCCACAAAGCATATGAGATGTTCCAAGAGCTGAAATTGGTATTTCAGACTCATGCCCGAGTCGAGAGGTATGAGAGCTCTAACAAGTACCTTGCCTACAAGATGGAGGAGAATAGCTCAACCAGTGAGCATGTGCTCAAAATGTCTGAGTACTGGAATCGCTTGAATCAAGTGGGAGTTAATCTTCCAGATAAGATAGTGATTGACAGAGTTCTCTAGTCACTGTCACCAAGTTACTGGAACTTTGTGATGAACTATAATATGCAAGGGATGACGAAAACAATTCCCAAGCTCTTCATGATGCTGAAATCGACGAAGGTAGAATTCAAGAAAGAGCATCAAGTGTTGATGGTTAACAAGACCATTAGTTTCAAGAAAAAGGGGCAAAGGAAAAGAAAGGAAGCTTCAAGAAGAATGGCAAGCAAGTTGCCACTCCCATGAAGAAGCCCAAAGCTAGACCCAAGCCTGAAACTGAGTGCTTCTACTGCAAAGGAAATGGTCATTGAAAGTGGAACTGCCCTAAATACTTGGTGGATAAGAAGGATGGCAAAGTGAACAAAAGTATATATGATGTACATGTTATTGATGTGTACTTTACTAGTATTCATAGTAGCCCCTAGGTACTTGATACTGGTTCAGTTGCTATGATTAGTAACACGGAATAGGAGTTACAAAATGAACAAAGACTAGTTGAGGGTAAGGTGACGATGTGTGTTGGAAATGATTCCAAAGGTTGATAAGATCACCATCGCACACTCTCTTTACCTTCGGGATTAGTGTTGAACCTAAAATAAATGTTATTTGGTGCTTGCGTTGAGCATAATATGATTGGATCATGTTTATTGCAATATGGTTATTCATTTAAGTCAAAGAATAATTGCTATTCTATTTACATGAATAAAACCTTCTGCGGTCATACACCCAAGGTGAATGGTTTATTGAAGCTCGATCGTAGCGATACACATATTCATGATATTGATGCCAAAAGAAGCAAAGTTGATAATGATAATGCAAAATACTAGTGGCACTGCCATTTAGGTCATATTGGTGTAAAGCGCATGAAGAAACTCCATGTTGATGGGCTTTTGGAATCACTTGATTATGAATCACTTGATGCTTGTGAACCATGCCTCATGGGCAAGATGACTAAAACTCAGTTCTCTGGAACAATGGAGCGAGCAACTGACTTATTGGAAATAATACATACCTATGTATGCGGTCCGGTGAGTGTTGAGCCTCGCGGCGGGTATCATTATTTTCTAACCTTCACAGATGATTTGAGCAGATATGAGTATATCTACTTAATGAAACACAAGTATGAAACATTTGAAAAGTTCAAAGAATTTCAAAGTGAAGTGGAGAATCATCGTAACAAGAAAATAAAGTTTCTACGATCTGATCGCAGAGATGAAATATTTGAGTTACGAGTTTGGCATTCAGTTGAAGCAATGTCGAATAGTTTCGCAACTCACGCCACCTGGAACACCACAACATAATGGTGTGTCCGAACGTCGTAATCGTACTTTATTAGATATGGTGCGATCTATGATGTCTCTTACCAATTTACCACTATAGTTTTGGGGTTATGCATTAGAGACAGCTGCATTCACGTTAAATAGGGCACCATCTAAATCCGTTGAGACAACACCATATGAACTATGGTTTAGCAAGAAATCTAAGCTGTCGTTTCTTAAAGTTTGGGGCTATGATGCTTATGTGAAAAAGTTTCAACCTGATAAGCTCAAACCCAAATCGGAGAAATGCGTCTTCATAGGATACCCAAAGGAAACTGTTGGGTACACCTTCTATCACAGATCTGAAGGCAAGATATTCGTTTCTAAGAATGGATCCTTTCTAGAGAAGAAGTTTCTCTCGAAAGAAGTGAGTGGGAGGAAAGTAGAACTTGATGAGGTAATTGTACCTTCTCTCGAATTGGAAAGTAGCTCATCACTGAAATCAATTCTAGTGATGCCTACACCAATTAGTGAGGAAGTTAATGATGATTATCATGAAACTTCAGATCAAGTTACTACCGAACCTCGTCAGTTAACCAGAGTATGTTCCGCACCAGAGTGGTATGATAATCCTGTTCTGGAAGTCATGTTACTAGACCATGACGAACCTACGAACTATGAGGAAGCGATGATGAGCCCAGATTCCGCGAAATGGTTTAAGGCCATAAAATCTGAGATGGGATCCATGTATGAGAACAAAGTATGGACTTTGATAGACTTGCCTGATGATCGGTGAGCCATTTAGAATAAATGGATCTTCAAGAGGAAGACGGACGCTGATAGTAGTGTTACAATCTACAAAGCTCGAATTGTCGCAAAAGGTTTTCGACAAGTTCAAGGTGTTGACTATGATGAGATTTTCTCACTCGTATCGATGCTTCAAAGTCTGTCCGAATCATGTTAGCAGTTGCCGCATTTCATGAAATCTGGAAAATGGATATCAAAACTTCATTCCTTAATGGATTTATTAAAAAATAGTTGTATATGATGCAACCAGAAGGTTTTGTCAATCATAAAGGTGTTAACAAAGTGTGCAAGCTCCATCGATCCATCTATGGACTGGTGCAAGCATCTCGGAGTTGGAATATACACTTTGATGGGTTGATCAAAGCATATAGTTTTATACAGACTTGCGGTGAAGCCTGTATTTACAAGAAAGTGAGTGGGAACACTACAACCTTTCTGATAAGTATATGTGAATGACATATTGTTGATCGGAAATGATGTAGAATTTTCTGGAAAGCATAAAGGAGAATTTGAAAGGAGTTTTTCAAAGAAAGACCTCGGTGAAGCTGCTTACACAATGAGCATCAAGATCTATAGAGATAGATCAAGACGCTTGATAAGTTTTTTCAATGAGTACATACCTTGATAAGATTTTGAAGTAGTTCAAAATGGAACAGTCAAAGAAGGAGTTCTTTCCTGTGTTGCAAGATGTGAAGTTGAGTAAGACTCAAACCCGACCACGGCAGAAAATAGAAAGAGAATGAAAGTCATTCCCTATGCCTCAGTCGTTGGTTCTATAAAGTATGCTATGTTGTGTACCAGACCTATTGTGTACCTCACCATGAGTTTGGTAAGAGGGTACAATAGTGATCCAGGAGTGGATCACTAGACAGCGGTCAAAATTATCCTTAGTGGAATAAGGATATGTTTCTCGATTATGGAGGTGACAAAGAGTTCGTCATAAAAGGGTTACGTCGATGCAAGTTTTGACACTGATCTGGATGACTCTAAGTCTCAATCTGTATACATATTGAAAGTGGGAGCAATTAGCTAGAGTAGCTCCGTGCAGAGCATTGTATACGTAGAAAAATTTGCAAAATACATACGGCTCTGAATGTGGCAGACCGTTGACTAAATTTCTCTCACAAGCAAAACATGATCACTCTTTAGGTGTTGATCACATATCCATGTGAACTAGATTGTTGACTCTAGTAAACCCTTTGGGTATTAGTCACATGGAGATGTGAACTAATCAAATAAAGATGTGAACTATTGGTGTTAAATCACACGACGATGTGAACTAGATTATTGACTCTAGTGCAAGTGGGAGACTGAAGGAAATATGCCCTAGAAGCAATGATAAAGTTGTTATTTATATTTCCTTATATCATGATAAATGTTTATTATTCATGCTAGAATTGTAATAACTGGAAACTTGATAATGAATACATAGACAAACAGAGTGTCCCTAGTATGCCTCTACTTGACTAGCTCGTTAATCAAAGATGGTTATGTTTTGTAGCCATAGACATGTGTTGTCATTTGATGAACGGGATCACATCACTGGAGAATGATGTGATGGACAAGACCCATCCGTTAGCTTAGCACTATGATTGTTTAGTTTGTTGCTATCGATTTCTTCATGATGTATACATGTTCCTAGGACTATGAGATTATGCAACTCCCGAATACCGGAGGAACACTTAGTGTGCTATCAAACGTCACAACGTAACTGGGTGATTATAAAGATGCTCTACAGGTGTCTCCGATGGTGCTTGTTGAGTTGGCATAGATCGAGATTAGGATTTGTCACTCTGATTGTCGGAGAGGTATCTCTGGGCCCTCTCGGTAATGCTCATCACTATAAGCGTTACAAGCAATGTGACTAAAGAGTTAGTTACGGGATGATGCATTACGGAACGAGTAAAGAGACTTGCTGCTACCTCTTGAGCACTGCGTTGGTTTTCCCTTGAAGAGGAAAGGGTGATGCAGTAAAGTAGCATAAGTATTTCCCTTAGTTTTTGAGAACCAATGTCTCAATCCAGTAGGAGATCACGCTCAAGTCCCACGCACCTACACAAACAAATAAGAACCTCGCAACCAACGCGATGAAAGGGGTTGTCAATCCCTTCACAGTCACTTACGAGAGTGAGATCTGATAGATATGATAAGATAATATTTTTGTTTTTTATGATAAAGAGAAATAAAGATACAAAGTAAAATAAACGACAATAGAAATAGCTAAGTATTGGAAGATTAATATGATGGAAGATAGACCCGGGGGCCATAGGTTTCACTAGTGGCTTCTCTCAAGAGCATAAGTATTACGATGGGTAAACGAATTACTGTCGAGCAATTGATAGAATTGAGCATAATTATGAGAATATCTAGGTACGATCATGTATATAGGCATCACGTCCGCGACAAGTAGACCGAAACGATTCTGCATCTACTACTATTACTCCACACATCGACCGCTATCTAGCATGCATCTAGAGTATTAAGTTCATAAGAACAGAGTAATGCTTTAAGTAAGATGACATGATGTAGAGGGATAAAATAATGCAATATGATATTAACCCCATCTTTTTATCCTGAATGGCAACAATACAATACGTGCCTTGTTGCCCCTGCTGTCACTGGGAAAGGACACCGCAAGATTGAACCCAAAGCTAAGCACTTCTCCCATTGCAAGAAAGATCAATCTAGTAGGCCAAACCAAACTAATAATTCGAACAGATTTACAAAGATAAACCAATCATACATAAAAGAATTCAGAGGAGATTCAATTATTGTTCATAGATAAACTTGATCATAAACCCACAATTCATCGGATCTCGACAAACACACCGCAAAAGAAGATTACACCAAATAGATCTCCAAGAAGATCGAGGAGAACTTTGTATTGAGATCCAAAGAGAGAGAAGAAGCCATCTAGCTAATAACTATGGACCCGAAGGTCTGAAGTAAACTACTCACACATCACCGGAGAGGCCATGGAGTTGATGTGGAGGCCCTCCGTGATCAATGCCCCCTCTGGTGGAGCTCCAGAAAAGGCCCCAAGATGGGATCTCTCGGGTACAGAAGGTTGTGGCGGTGGAATTAGATTTTTGTGGTGCTCCTGGATGTTTGGGGGTACGTGGACTTATATAGGAGGAAGAAGTAGGTCGGTGGAGCAATGAGGGGCCCACGAGGGTGGAGGGCGCGCCTAGGGGGTTAGGCGCACCCCCTGCCTCGTGGCCTCCTCGATTGTTTCTTGACGCCCACTCCAAGTCTCCTGGATCACGTTTGTTGAGAAAATCATGTTCCCGAAGGTTTCATTCTGTTTGGACTCCATTTGATATTCCTTTTCGGCGAAACTCTAAAATAGGAAAAAAAAACAGCAATTTGGGCTGGGCCTCCGGTTAGTTGGTTAGTCCCAAAAATGATATAAAAGTGTAAAATAAAGCCCATTAACATCCAAAATAGATAATATAATAGCATGGAGCAATCAAAAATTATAGATACGTTGGAGATGTATCAAGAATCCCCAAGCTTAATTCCTGCTTGTCCTCGAGTAGGTAAATGATAAAAGAAGAATTTTTTATGTGGAATGATGGCCAACATATTTCTCAATGTATTTTTTATTTATTGTGGCTTGAATTTTCAGATCCGAAAGATTCAAGATAAAATTTTAATATTGACATAAAAATAATAATACTTCAAGCATACTAACTAAGCAATTATGTCTTCTCAAAATAACATGGTCAAAGAAAGTTATCCCTAAAAAATCATATAGTCTGGCTATGCTCTATTTTCACGATGCAAAATATTTAAATCATGCACAACCCCGATGACAAGCCAAGCAATTGCTTCATACTTTTGATGTTCTCATACTTTTTCAATCTTCACGCAATATATGAGCGTGAGCCCTGGATATAACACTATATGTGGAATAGAATGGTGGTTGTGGAGAAGACAAAAAGGAGAAGATAGTCTCACATCAACTAGGCGTATCAACAGGCTATGGAGATGCCCATTAATAGATATCAATGTGAGTGAGTAGGGATTGCCATGCAATGGATGCACTAGATTTATAAGTATATGAAAGCTCAACAAAAGAAACTAAGTGGGTGTGCATCCAACTTGCTTGCTCACGAAGACCTAGGGCATTTTGAGGAAGCCCATCATTGGAATATACAAGCCAAGTTCTATAATGAAAAATTCCCACTAGTATATGAAAGTGATACCATAGGAGACTCTCTATCATGAAGATCATGGTGCTACTTTGAAGCACAAGTGTGGAAAAAGGATAGTAGCATTGTCCCTTCTCTCTTTTTCTCTCATTTTTTTATTTGGTCCTTCTTTCTTTTTTTCTTTTGGCCTCTTTTCTTCTTCTTTTTTTCGTCCGGAGTCTCATCCCGACTTGTGGGGGAATCATAGTCTCCATCATCCTTTCCTCACTTGGGACAATGCTCTAATAATGATGATCATCACAAATTATTTACTTACAACTCGATACTTAGACCAAAATACGACTCTATGTGAATGCCTCCGCGGTGTACCGGGATGTGCAATGATGCATGAGTGACATGTATGAAGAATTATGAATGGTGGCTTTGCCACAAATACGATGTCAACTACAAGATCATGCAAGCAATATGACAATGATGAAGCATGTCATAATAACGGAATAGTGGAAAGTTGCATGGCAATATATCTCGGAATGGCTATGGTGTGATGCCCCCGATTTGACCGTACACTAATCATACATGCAAACGTGTACGATCAAGATCAGGGACTCACGGGAAGATATCACAACACAACTCTACAAATAAAAATAAGTCATACAAGCATCATATTACAAGCCAGGGGCCTCGAGGGATCGAATACAAGAGCTCGATCATGGACGAGTCAGCGGATGCAACAAAATCGGAGTACAGACATAATTTAAACAAGTTTGCCTTAAGAAGGCTATCACAAACTAGGATACAGATCGAAAGAGGCCCATGCCTCCTGCCTAGGATCCTCCTAAACTACTCCTGGTCACCGTCAGCGGGCTACACATAGTAGTAGGCACCTCCAGTGTAGTAGGAGTCGTCGTCGACGGTGGCGTCTAGCTCCTGCACTCCATCGTCTGGTCGCAGCAATCAGGTATAGAAAGGGGGAAAAGAGGGAGCAAAGCAACCGTGAGTACTCATCCAAAGTACTGGCAAGCAAGGAGCTACACTACATATGTATGCATTGGTATCAAATGGAATAAGGGTATCATATGTGGATTGATCTGCAGAATGCCAGAATAAGAGGGGGATAGCTAGTCCTATCGAAGACTACGCTTCTGGTAACCTCCATCTTGCAGCATGTAGAAGAGATCAGATGGTAAGTTCACCTAGTTACATCGCATATCAATAATCCTAACCGATGATCCTCCCCTCGTCGCCCTGTGAGAGAGAGACCACCGGTTGTATCTGGCACTTGGAAGGGTGTGTTTTATTAAGTATCCGGTTCTAGTTGTCATAAGGTCAAGGTACAACTCCAAGTCGCCCTGTTACCGAAGATCACAGCTATTCGAATAGATTAACTTCCCTGCAGGGGTGCACCACATTCCCCAACACGTTCGATCCCCTTTGTCCGGACACACTTTTTTGGGTCATGCCCGGCCTCGGAAGATCAACACGTCGCAGCCCTACCTAGGCACAACAGAGAGGTCAACACACTGGTCTAAATCCTATGGCGCAGGGGTCTGGGCCCATCGCTCGTTGCACACCTGCATGTTGCATACGCGGCCGGCAAGAAGACCTTGCCTCCCTTATACAAGAGCAGGTGTTCCAGTACAACCTGGCGCGTGCCGCTCAGTCGCCAATGTCACGAAGACTTCGGCTGATACCACGAGGTCGAGTGCCCATAACTGTCCCCGCGTAGTTGGTTAGTGCGTATAGTGTAACACCCCCAGTTTCATGCTACAGTAAACTCCTATTAATGGCGCCACATCATTATAAGTAAATTTTGCTAATCATCACTTTGTTCCAAACCGACCTCAAATTCAAATTAAAAGACAAGTCAAAATATTGTTTCTCCAAACTATAATACTAAAATGTTCGCATTTTAGTATAAATCCCTGTGACCTTTGTCATGTTAAAACCAACATCATTTGACTCACCAATAATTCCCCAGTAAATGATGAAGTGGCCCAATAGCACTTATGTAGAGATTTTAAATTCAAAAATAAATTGGATGGATTTGAAACAACCCCCAAAAATTCCAGAATATTGTTAAATCTTTGAAAAATCATAGAAAATAATCCGTAACTCGGATGAAAATGTTTTCTACATGAAAGTTTCTCAGAACGACGAGATGAACCCGGATACGCAACCCGTTCGTCCGTCTCACATCTCTAGCATAGCAAACGTTGAACTTTTCCCCTCCGGTTCATCTGTTTGACAAACGTCCGGAACCGGGAAAACTTTCCCGGATGTTATCCTCCTTCCCCAATATCGCCTAGCACTGCGTTAGAACACCTCTAGCACCGCTTATTGTCTTGTTATGCTTATGCTTGCATGTATTTACTGTTTCTTCCCCCTCTTCTTCTCCGGTAGACCCCGAGACTGATGTTGCCCCTGTGATCGACTATGTCGGCGACGACCCCTCCTTGCCAGAGCAACCAGGCAAGCAAGCCCCCCTTTGATCATCCCGATATTGCCCAGTCTATTCTCTCATGCTTGCATTAGATTTTGCTACTATTATTGTTTGCTTCTATTCTGATGCATAGCCTACTTTTGTATCTGCTGTTGTACCTTACCTGCTTAGTATAGATTGGTTAGTGATCCATCAGTGACCCCCACCTCATCCTTGTTGCCCCTGCTTCATCATTGAAGACCCGATCAACGGGATCTAAGACCAGGCCCCGGCACCGCACATCACTTTCCCCTTAGTTGCTCGAGACTACTGGGTTACTATCGAGTGCCGAGGGTGAGACCTCTACAACACTTCTGATGTTAACCCTGTAGTGTAGCTATTCGGTCGTGGTCATCGAGGGTGATTCCGCCTTAACCACTTTCGATACGACTCTGTCATGCAACCCCTCAAGTGTGAACCTCGGGGGTGGTTCCTCTTACATTCACCTTGATGATTACATCGAGTGGAATCCACCGGGGGTGATTCCTCGGGTTTTCCCCTTGGTGTTAGACACACAATTACTATGGTTACTATGACTTTGCACTAAGCCATGTTACTAAAGACGGGTCAACCCTGAGGGGTACCCGCGCGAGCTTAATAGCGAGTGATGTGGAGTCGGGTTGACCTGGAAGGTGCCCGCGAGATACTTACGAGGCGTGGCCGGGCATTCTTAGTCCTTGCCGCAAGTACTCGAGACGGGGCGACGGGGCCACATCGATCGTGAGTCTCTGCTCGTTAACGCGTGCTCCTAATCCACTACGATTTGGATATTTGATCCGAGGGGTCTCTGGCCTGATAGCACTAACCATCACGTGGGCATAGTATGGGCGTTCTGCATCGTATACATCAGCCGAAGCTTAATAGACGTCAGCGACTGAGCAGCGCACGCCGGGTTGAACTGCGTAAGCTCCTGCCTTGTTGAAGGAGGTAGCTAGGTCTGCTCACCGGCCGCCCACACAACGTGCAGGAGTTCCCGGGGCGATGGCCCATGACCCTTGGGGGTATAGGTTTAGTCCGGCGTGCTGGCCTCTCTATTAAGCCTAGGTCGGGTTGCGGCGTATTGTTTGGCCGAGGCCGGGCATGACCCAGGAAAGTGTGTCCAGCCGGAGTTAATCGAGCATGGTGGGTAAGTTGGTGCACCCCTGCAGGGAAGAAAACATCTATCAATAGCCTGTCCTACAGTAACGGACACTTGGAGTTGTATCCCGACTGATACAACTAGGACTGGATACTTGAGATGAGACATGGAGATGAGACTTGGATATGAGATGATAACTGGATAGTATGGCTCTGGGATTGCTTTCTCGCAGGGAGTCGAGAAAGGATCTCTGGCCGAGGTTGATAACATTTCTAGTACTTTACTTTATGCTACTCTACTCCCTCCTGTTGCTGCAAGATGGTGGTTTCCAGAAGATGCTAGTCTTCGATAGGACTAGGCCTTCTCTCTATTCTGGCATTCTGCAGTTTAGTCCACAGATACAACCCATTCGTTTGATACAGATGCATACTTAGTTTAGATCTGATGTAAGTCTTGCGAGTACTTTGGATGAGTACTCACGGTTGCTTTGCTACCTCCTTTTCCCCCATACCCGATTGTTGCGACCAGATGACGGATCCCAGGAGCCAGACGACACCACTGATGACTACTGCTACCCCAAGGGTGCCTACTACGACGTGACGACCGCTGACGACTTGGAGTAGTTAGGAGGCTCCCAGGCAGGAGGCCTTGCCTTTTCGATCGATGTTGCTTTTGTGCTAACCTTCTTAAGGCAAACTTGTTTAACTCATGTCTGTACTCAGATATTGTTGCTTCCGCTGACTCTTGTGTATTCGAGCTTATGTATTCGAGCCCTCGAGGCCCCTGTCTTGTAATATAAAGCTTGTATTATTTTTATTTGTGTCTAGAGTTGTGTTGTGATATCCTCCCGTGAGTCCTTGATCTTGATCGTACACATTTGCGTGTATGATTAGTGTATGATTGAATCGAGGGCGTCACAAGTTGGTATCAGAGCCGACTGCCTGTAGGAATCCCGCTTCCACACTCCTTGGCCGAAGTCGAGTCTAGACATTGCAAAACTTCTACTAACATGGCTGTGTGCCTTATGGGCCCACGTCATCATTGGGTGGTATTAGGATCTTTTACTCCTCGTCTATACTCTGGGACTCTGTTCTCTCTTCTATTCAGGGTTAAATGAATTTACTAACTACATTAGGTTCTCGTAACGACTTTCCCCGGAGAGCCCCTTCATTCTGGATGGTTGCCTGCTTCACCAGGAGAATTCGAAGTTACTCTCTGATCTACTCCCGAGAACTTGTGTTCATTTCTTTTGCAATCCCTTAAAACTATTGAATCCTGATGGATAAACATGTACCCTCGCCGTTCTTACTTCCATCCCTAGTCGTTCTTGTTGTTACAAGATACCCGAAGGTATTCTTCGACTTTCTAGAATCCTTTTGCCGACTGCCTTGCATCTCTTTTCCGCCTGAATAACCCTACCAAAAATTCCTCACACTTATCAGGGATTCGTTCATCCCCATTTGATCTTATGTCTCACAAAATTCTTCAAATGCAATTCGATCTCCCAAAGATCCTCTGCAGCCTAGTGCTCCCGAAAGTCTTGTCTGCCTGCATTATGGTTAAATCCATATGTCTAGCAATATTCATTAACATCCGTTGTCCTTGTCATCCTGAGCCTATTGATTCTTTATGTTGCGATTGCTTGTAATCATCAGTCGAACCCTGAAATTTGACCTTCCTGCTCATACGCCATTCTAGACATGAATTGGATCTCGGCCAATCATGTTGTAATGATTGTCCACCTAGTTCCCTTCAATTTGAACGTCGAATTATTCAGCTGTTTCTATAATCTGATGCCTTTGCATTCTTTCCCTCTTCTGATTGAGTACTGATACTCACATCAGATCCATTGAGGACCGCTGAATCCTTTGTTGGATTATTATCCAGCAATGTCCTTCATATTAAAAATCTCATGCGCTCTTCCCCTGATACATAATACCTTCGGTAAATTGTATCATCTGCTTTGACTCCGATACTCTGCTTTTGAACTCGTATCTTTTGCTTGGTTGATGGTTGTATAGATTCGTAAAAATGCCCCGATGGGTTGAACTTATGCCTTCCATAATCCGAGTGAACCCGAGAGTTCTCACGAGTCTTACTCTTCTGGTACTTCGCCAGATAAATCCCTTGCACTATAATTTCTTCGAAAACGAGGAGTAAATGAAAGGTTATGCATTGAAGAAGTGGGAGTCGACCTTGAACTTTGTGTTCATGCCCATAAACACGATGTAGACCTTATCATGGAAGCTTCTTGTTATAATAACTATTTTTCTTCATATAATATCATCTGGTATCTTTGAATTGATCCTTCCCAACCGTGGTTCCGACCATATTGTTCTTCTTTGGCCCCATATTCTTGGACAAGTTAAATCACTTGTCTTCTGCAGGTCAGTACGCCTGCCCAACCCCTATTATGATCTACCTTCGAATATTACCCCTGGTATCTCGAGGATATCATGCCACTGCAGTACATCTTATGAACTTTTGATGGAGTTCTACCTTACCCTGTCTTTGACACTTCATGGGTTCTGGATTGTTTGTCAACCGAGAACACCGATAAGTGAATCGATTCCGCCCTCCGATTCAATAACTCTAAGTAATTTTTGTTGCTTACGAGTTTAATAATCCTCCAAGTCATTCCTAGCCTGATCCGCTATACCATTATCATGCTAAATTTTAACTGTGCTACTTGGTCCTTCTTCCCGGAACAAAATTTTCGACGATGAGCTAAGCTTATGTCGATCTTCCTCGTCATACCATTTCGCCTTGATCAACAAGCTTGATTTCAAGTTGTGTCATACCATTGTTTCCAATAACCTTTCGCTTCATCATTCCTTTGACTTAATGTCATCGCCGATCGATTACATCTTCATGAAATCTCTCAACAAATGTGTCGTGATCATCAGCAATATTCTGAGCTCTTTCAGGATATCAATCGAATTCCTGATGAGAAGTACAATCCTTGCCCCTCGATGGTTGGTGTTATCATCGACAACGTTCTTGCCTTCCTCCCAACACAAACTTGTTCATATAATTTTGGAAATACGTCCTTTTTGACATGTCGGTGGATTGATGCTGAACCCATCGGCCACCTCCTCTTCCTTTCCCTGATAAAATTGCATGAGCTGTTCTAGAAATTCCTGATGGATCCTTTGTGTTCCCAAGATCCGATCTTTACCTGATGATCATGTCAATGCTATCCCGAAGCATGGCTGTGGTACTCCGAACATCATTAAGAACATTGGAGGCGCAATGCTAAATGTTTCTTGATCACCTATCCAAACACTGTTGTACGGGTAACGTCATAAATTTCCTCGCCCCCTTTACCAAAGTGGTTATCTACTTGATGCCCTTTCTTGTATATCCTGCTCTCCTTGTTCTTGTGAAGGGTATACTCCAAATACTTGTGTTGAATTTGATAATCACATTTTCCTTTCCATTGTTTTGTTAATCTTTCTTGTGATCTATATTATATAAGGAGTAATATTTCCCTGCTTATGTAAACACCTCGTTCTATCACTCTGTCAGTAAGACCCTGTTACTATTGTTGATGATATTCCGGTAGCCACCAATGGACGAGAACTTTGCCTAATGGCCCGCCTTGTTCAACGAGCAGGATAATGGTTCTCTTCGTCCCTCGCCCTTGGTACCAACGTTGTTGCCGATATAACTGACAGGCTACCCTCTGACATGCCTTGCTATCATAACCGTGCAAGATGCTAGCACCCTTCCTACTTTTAACTGACATGGTGGGCCCATAACCCATAGTTCCACATGATCGAAACCTGACTCTCCTGTACCCCCTGTTTCTAAGGTCATTCCTCACTCTTGGCTTCGTATCATGTCACGAGCCACCTTCCGAGGGATGATCTATTCCTGATGCTCTGAACTCCTTTCTCTCACTCAGTTTAGGTATCAATCGTTTGTCCATCCGCTTGAAATTTCCTATTGTACCTTCATACTTTGCCCTTGATGTGTTATTAAGTTTCAACTCGAGAGATAATTCTGCCTCATTCCCTGCATTGTTCACCAGACAATTGACCCTATAAGGGTTCGTTCTTCCAAAGTTACTCTTCACTTCCCCACGTAAATCTCGGGACGAGATTTCTTGTAGTGGAGGAGATTTGTAACACCCCCAGTGTCATGCTATAGTAAACTCCTATTGATGGCGCCACATCATTATAAGTAAATTTTGCTAATCATCACTTTGTTCCAAACCGACCTCAAATTCAAATTAAAAGACAAGTCAAAATATTGTTTCTCCAAACTATAATACTAAAATGTTCGCATTTTAGTATAAATCCCTCTGACCTTTGTCATGTTAAAACCAACATCATTTGACTCACCAATAATTCCCCAATAAATGATGAAGTGGCCCAATAGCACTTATGTAGAGCTTTTAAATTCAAACATAAATTGGATGGATTTGAAACAACCCCCAAAACCTTGTGGGCAACTCCATATTGTCGCCAAGTATTTTAGTGACAAGTCTCCCGTTCAACAAAAATCATTTGGTACAAAATAAAAATACAAAACAATAACTAAAGAAGAAAACATAGAGAGGTAAAAAAGCCCAGAACTGTGCGCTTAAATGGCCCAATGAATAGTGCAACCCAGCCCACCTCTAGTCTCCTTCAACCTCCTGTTCATCCCCATCGCGCTGGAGGCAGAGCGCTCGTTCAAATCACCGATGCACACGCGTCGTCCATCCGCGGTTCCTCCCGTTGGTTAAGACGTCGCCAGCGCACCCTCCCGAAACCCTAGCCTCTGTTCTTCCCCTCAACCTTTCCCTCTCCCGATTCACTTCGTCCAAGATGTTGTCGTCGTCGCCGCCTCATCGTCTCCGCGGCTGTCGTCGTCCCCTCCGGCCGAGCTTGCGCCAGGAGCTCCACCTGCCTCCCCTACTTACTCTACGCAGATCAACTCGAGCTCGGAGGCCCCACCTCGACCGAATCGACAGCCTTCTTTAACCTCTACCACCGGTCGTCGCCGTCGGGTCCTCCACCACCGAACCGCCCCGGCCTCCCCGAGCGCACCCACGAGCTTCGCGGTGAGGCCCTCGACCGATTCCCCTGGTTTTCCCCTTCGATTTGTACGTCGTAAGCTGCCGTCACCGTCGTGCCCGAGCTTCAGCGTACGTGTACATGTGTGCGTACTGCCGCTGCTCTGCCTCTTCTCCTTGCGAGCTGCTGGTGCTCTTAACCGCTCCATGCCACTGCTACTGTTCTACCGCCGCCGCTGCTTGCCCAGGCCTAGCCGTCGGCGCCCTGTGCTGTCACGCGTCTGCACACCCGCGCAGTTCGCGCCTTGCTGGTCGTCGTCGCTGCAGCGCCCGTCTCTGACCATCACCGCCGCCGTGCCCTGCCCCGTTGCTGTGTTGCTACTGCCGCACTGCTCTGCTGCTCGCTGGCGACGCTGCTGCTGCTCCGCTGCCGTCTCGTGCAGCCCTGCCCCGACACCCGTCCGTGCGACCTCTCTCCAGCGCCGCCTCGCCGCCTCTCCCTGTCGCTCGTCCTCCAGCCTGCCGCGCCGTCCTCTGCCGAGCACCGCGCCCGCTGGAGCCCCACTCCCGCGCCTGCTCGCTACTTGGCCGGCCCTGCTTCCCGTTGCGTGAGCTGGGCACTGGCCGCCGGCGCTCTCTGTGAGCGGCCTCGCGTGCGTGACCCAGCCACGGCCTTGTGCCACAGCACGAAGGGGCCGACCCTGTTCTTGGGGGATTAGCCCATGTTAGTTTTTTTATTTTTTGTTTTGTGTTGTTACATTAGCCAAATGGCCCTATGGCTAGTGGCCCCCACTACTTATTATTCTAACTTAACTAAAGTGTAAACTTAGTCTAGTCACTAATAGGTGGCCCCCAAGTCAACCTTTGACCGGTCAACATTAAGAAGTCAACTGCTGACTGGGCAGTTGACTGGGCCCACTGTCGGCCTCACATGCAAACAGCTGGGTACACTCTGTGTGTACCTATAACATTTTTACCATTTATTTACAAATTAATATTAAATCCAGAAATTCCAGAATATTGTTAAATCTTTGAAAAATCATAGAAAATAATCCGTAACTCGGATGAAAATGTTTTCTACATGAAAGTTGCTCAGAACGACGAGATGAACCCGGATGCGCAACCCGTTCGTCCGTCACACATCTCTAGCATAGCAAACATTGAACTTTTCCCCTCCGGTTCATCTGTTTGACAGACATCCGGAACCGGGAAAACTTTCCCGGATGTTATCCTCCTGCGCCAGTATCGCCTAGCGCTGCGTTAGAACACCTCTAGCACCGCTTATTGTCTTGTTATGCTTATGCTTGCGTGTATTTACTGTTTCTTCCCTCTCTTCTTCTCCGGTAGACCCCGAGACTGATGTTGCCCCTGTGATCGACTACGCCGGCGACGACGCCTCCTTGCCAGAGCAACCAGGCAAGCAAGCCCCCCTTTGATCATCCCAATATCGCCCATTCTATTATTTCATGCTTGCATTAGATTTTGCTACTGTTATTGTTTGCTTCTATTCTGATGCATAGCCTGCTTTTGTATCTGTTGCTGTACCTTACCTGCTTATCCTAAACTGCTTAGTATAGGCTGGTTAGTGATCCATCAGTGATCCCCACCTCGTCCTTGTTCCCCCTGCTTCATCATTGAAGACCCGATCAACGGGATCGAAGACCAGGCCCCGGCACCGCACATCACTTTCCCCTTAGTTGCTCGACACTACTGGGTTACTATCGAGTGCCGAGGGTGAGACCTATACAGCACTTCTGATGTTAACCCTGTAGTGTAGTTATTCAGTCATGGTCATCGAGGGTGATTCCTCCTTAACCACTTTCGATACGACTCTGTCGTGCAACCCCTCAAGTGTGAACCTCGGGGGTGGTTCCTCTTACGTTCACCTTGATGATTACATCGAGTGGAATCCACCGGGGGTGATTCCTCGGGTTTTCCCCTTGGTGTTAGACACACAGTTACTATGGTTACTATGACTTTGCACTAAGCCATGTTACTAAAGACGGGTCGACCCTGAGGGGTACCCGCGCGAGCTTAATAGCGAGTGATGTGGAGTCGGGTTGACCTGGAAGGTGCCCGCGAGATACTTACGAGGCGTGGCCGGGCATTCTTAGCCCTTGCCGCAAGTACTCGAGACGGGGCGACGGGGTCACATCGATCGGGAGTCTTTGCTCGTTACCGCGTGCTCCTAATCCACTACGATTTGGATATTTGATCCGAGGGGCCTCTGGCCTGATAGCACTAACCATCACGTGGGCATAGTATGGTCGTTCTGCGTCGTATACATCAGCCGGAGCTTAATAGATGTCAGCGACTGAGCGACGCGTGCCGGGTTGGATTGCGTAAGCTCCTGCCTTGTTGAAGGAGGTAGCTAGGTCTGCTCACCGGCCGCCCACGCAACGTGCAGGAGTTCCCGGGGCGATGGCCCATGACCCCTGGGGGCATAGGTTTAGTCCGGCGTGCTGGCCTCTCTATTAAGCCTAGGTCGGGTTGCGGCGTATTGTTTGGCCGAGGCCGGGCATGATCCAGGAAAGTGTGTCCGGCCGGAGTTGATCGAGCGTGGTGGGTAAGTTGGTGCACCCCTGTAGGGAAGAAAACATCTATCGATAGCCTGTCCTATGGTAACAGACACTTGGAGTTGTATCCCGATCGATACAATTAGAACTGCATTCTTGAGATGAGACATGGAGATGAGACTTGGTTATGAGATGATAACTAGATAGTATGGCTCTGGGATTGCTTTCTCGCAGGGAGTCGAGAAAGGATCTCTGGCCAAGGTTGATAACACTTCTACTACTTTACTTTATGCTACTCTACTCCCTCCTGTTGCTGCAAGATGGTGGTTTCCAGAAGATGCTAGTCTTCGATAGGACTAGGCCTTCTCTCTATTCTGGCATTCTGCAGTTTAGTCCATAGATACAATCCATTCATTTGATACAGATGCATACTTAGTTTAGATCTGATGTAAGTCTTGCGAGTACTTTGGATGAGCACTCACGGTTGCTTTGCTACCTCTTTTTCCCCCATACCCGATTGTTGCGACCAGATGACGGATCCCAGGAGCCAGACGACACCACTGATGACTACTGCTACCCCGAGTGTGCCTACTACTACGTGACGACCGCTGACGACTTGGAGTAGTTAGGAGGCTCCCAGGCAGGAGGCCTTGCCTTTTCGATCGATTTTGCTTTTGTGCTAGCCTTCTTAAGGCAAACTTGTTTAACTCATGTCTGTACTCAGATATTGTTGCTTCCGCTGACTCTTGTGTATTCGAGCTTATGTATTCGAGCCCTCGAGGCCCCTGGCTTGTAATATAAAGCTTGTATTATTTTTATTTGTGTCTAGAGTTGTGTTGTGATATCCTCCCGTGAGTTCTTGATCTTGATCGTACACATTTGCATCTATGGTTAGTGTACGATTGATCAAGGGCGTCACATATAGGCCAGTAGCCAGACTCAGATCAAATACCCATATCTCGTTAAGCGTGTTATTTTGAAGTAACTGCGAACGCCGACCAGGGCCCGACCCACCTCTCACCTAGGTGGTCTCCGCCTGCCCTGTCGCTCCGCCTCAAAGTAACAGGCGGGGGCCATCGAGAACCTAGGCGCACCACTACCTGGATGGAACCACCTGCCCCTTCAGCCCCCAACATCGGAATCACTTGCGGGTACTCAAAGAGCCGACCCGACTTTAGTCAAAACATGTATAGTATGTATATATAGTATAAACTCGTGATAAACACCCGACGTGATCACGACCCGATAGTATAGCATGGCAGACATACAAGAATGTAGGGCCACTGATGATAAACTAGCATCCTATACTAAGTATTTAGGATTGCAGGTAAGGTATCAACAGCGGTAGCAACAATGACATGCTATGCATCAGGGTAGGATTAACGGAAAGCAGTAACATGCTACACTACTCTAATGCAAGCAGTATAGAGGAGAGTAGGCGATATCTGGTGATCAAGGGGGGGGGGAGCTTGCCTGGTTGCTCTGCCAAGAGAGAGGGGTCGTCAACACCATAGTCGTAATGGGTAGCAGCGGCGTCGGTCTCGGTGTCTAGCGAGAGAAGAGGGGGAAGAAACAATAAATATCAAGCAAACAGATGCATAGTGATGCATGGCATGACAAGTAGCGGTGCTAGGGGTTCCCTAACGCGGTATGAGGTGGTACCGGTGAAGGGGGGAAACATCCAGGAAAAGATCCCCGGTGTTTCGCGTTTTCTGACAGATGAACCGGAGGGGGAAAGTTGTGTGTTCGCTATGCTAGGGATGCGTGGCGGACGAACGGGCTGCGTATCCAGGTTCGTCTCGTCGTTCTGAGCAACTTTCATGTACAAAGTTTTTCCATCCGAACTACGGTTTATTTTATATTAATTTTAAAAGATTTAAATCATTTTTAGGATTTATTTAATTATTTAAATCAACATTATCCAGAATAGTGATTGCTGATGTCATCATGACATCAGCATGACGTCGGAGGTGTTGACTGGTCAACTGATGTGTGGGTCCCATTCGTCATTGACTAGACTAACTAATCCTGATTAATTAGTTTAATTAGTTGTTTAATTTAATTAGTCAAAATTAATTAAGTTAATTAATTCTTTAATTAATTAATTAATTTTATTATTTTTATTTATTAAATTTTTTATTTATTAAACATTCTGGGGGATTTAGGGCCCCACATGTCATAGATAGTGGCAATATTAACATAGTTTATTTTAACTAATTAACTCAATTAGTCAGGGTGGGCCTAGTGGTCAGTGGGTCCAATTATTAACATATTTTGTTAGAGTTAATCCTAATCAGTACATCTGCATGGCCCACCGTCAGTGGCTGTTAGTGTTGCAATTAGTCACTAATGTCCTTGGAGTGTGGGTCCCATTGGCAAGCAGCGGCGCGATGTTAGGCTCGCCGGAGATCGGCCACAGACGACGGCAACAAACCGAGGGCAGGAGGAGGATCTCCGGGCTCGCGCGCATCCAGGAGGGGCCGCGGGAAGTCGTGGGGGGTGGCCGGAGCGACGGCAACATCGGCGTTCGACAGTAGTGGTGGCCGGAGGACGTGGGCGATGCGGGGAAACAGGGAGACACGGTCGGGCAACAATACCCGTGGGCGCGCGGTGCACATCTAGAGGCGGGCAGCGCGAGCTCGCGTGGGCGGCAACCGACGCGCGGCAGGTCACGGGGTGCGGCAGGGGAGCGCGGCGGAACATAGCTAGGGCGAGCGTGAGACGGGGAAGGTGGGCGTCTAGCGCGGCGAGCGAGTGCGGGATGCGTGCGACAACGGCGCGGCGCGGGAGCAGGGGAGGACGAGGGGAGCGGGGCTCACATGCGTGGAAGGGACGAGGGGCGGCGAGGCCTGGTGAGGCCGGCGGGGAGGAGACGAGGAGGCGGCGGGGAGGAGGTCGAGGACGGGGCAGAC
>NC_041390.1:410890125-410902855 GCF_002162155.2 Triticum dicoccoides | reverse complement strand
CGAGCCCTCCTCGATCCAGAACCAGGGGGTCCGAGGAGGAGGGTGAGGCGTCCGGCGAGGGGGCCCCGTGGCGCCGACATCGAGGGGGGGACGACGTCCAGATCGAGCGGGAGACGGGGGTGGGACGTGCGAGAGAGAGAGAGGGGAAATCGTGCGGGCGGGAGTGGGGTGACACTAGGTTATGGTGGGGGGTGCGGGGTGGTTACGCTGGGGGCGGCGGGGCTGAGGCCCAGTTTGCTGGCCTAGAGGCCAGCTAGGCCAGTCGGCCCAGCGGTGGTGGGCATCGCCCTTTTTTATTTTATTTTATTTTATTTTTGTTTTTGTTTTACTTTCCTTTTGTATTAGTTTAATAAATTATAAAAGTAGTCACTAATTTTAGTGTTAATAATTATGCTACTTCCCAACTAAATAAATAGTTTATTATTTTATAAAATTCAAAAGACATTTATTTTATTGTTTTACCTACTGTTTTAATTTTTTTAGACCACTTAAATCTTTTCAAAAAGTTTGATTTCACCACTATAATGGCCTATGGATTAGCTACCACCTTTTGAACATTTTAGTTTGACAATTGAAAACTTTTATAGTTTGACTTTATTTTAAATCTAAATTCGAACGAGTTTTGAATCATCGCGAGATTATCAACAGTAATCGTGGTGACGTGGCAACATTAGTAGAGGGTCACTATAGCTTAATTATCCGGGCGTCACAATTCTCCTCCACTACAAGAAATCTCGTCCTGAGATTTAAGAGGTGAAGAAAGGGGGAAGCTCTGGCTACGAAATTCTATCGAGTCTTCTCGGTCTTAGTTTCTCTTCTCGAAGTGGTCGATCCATAGCATTGATGTCTTTATTCCTATGCATCATGATGAAGTTGTCGTCCTTTCTTCATGGCCTTCATCGTACTTACGAATAGGTAAGGGCAGCCTGGCAACGATTGAATGCTAAGAGGGATGCGATAGAATGCTAAGAGGGTATTCATCCGGGGTTAACCCATGAATGATCATATGAGTATCCCTCGAGTTGGAAATCAGAAAAAGCATCGAGAGAAATAATAATATGCATGAGAATTTTCAAGCGGGTAGGCAAACGTTCGATGTCTATAACGAAGTATGAGAGGGGTTCAGAGCAATGGAATATGTATGGCGGCTAAAACTAGAATAGATCATCTCAAGGAAGGTGGCTCGTGAATTACTTACGAAGCCAAACGCGAGGAATATGTTTGGCAACTGGGGTATACATAAGAGTCAGGTTTTGATCCTGTGGAATTGTGGGTTATGGGCCCACTATGTGGGTTAAAAGTAGGAGGAGCGGTGACATCTTGCATGGTCATGATAGGAAGGCATGTCAGAGGATAGCCTGTCAGTTATGTCGGCAACAACATCGGTACCTAGGGCAAGGAACGAAGATAACCATTTTCCTGCTCATTGAACGAGGCGGACCAGTAGGCAAAGTTCTCGTCCATCGGTGGTTACCTGAATGTCATCAACAAAGTAACAGGGTCTTACTGACAGAGTGGTACGACGAGTTGTTTACATAAGCAGGGAAATATTATTGCTTATATAATATAGATCACAAGAAGGTTTAAACAAACCAATGGAAAGGAAAAGTGATTATCAGGTTTAAACAGAACAATGGAAAGGAAAATGTGTTTAAACACATATTTCAAGGGTATATTCTTCCCAAGGACAAGCAGAACATGATATCCATGACATGATATAATGTAGAAAACCCTTTAGGAAAGGGGAGAGAAATTTCATGGCATTCCCCATACAACGATGTCTGGATAATTGATAAAGAAAATATAGCATTTTGAAGATCGGAGTACCACAGGGAAGCTTCGAGATAGCATTGGCATGGTCTTCAAGCAAAGGTCAGACTTTGGATACAAAGGATCCATCGGAAACAACTTATAGAATAAGTTTTACAATTTCCTCATGGCTGAATGGTTAACCTTGCTAAAAAGGAAGTTATAACAATAGGGCCTCCGGCCAAGTGTGCTAGGCATGACATCACCTTACCGGGTCACATAAAAAACCATTGTTGCAACTCGTGGAAATATGTTCCAATCATCATATCTGACCGGGATTCAGATTTGATTGGTGTCAGGATAACTCAGACTCAGGATGCCTGAGAAGACAGGTGCAGCACAAATTGTCGAGATGACAATGTAAGATTCTCGAGAATTGAACTATGGGAGCGAGTTCTGAAACAAGAGTCGTCATTAAATCAAGGAGAGGATGAGGAGGTGCCTACTGGAGTTGGCAACAACTCATCAAGATATCTAAAAAGATGGATTCTGACAATTATGTGAACAAGGGGATACATTTGTCAGATCAAGTGATATAATGATGTATGCTCAAAGAAAGCATACACAACTGATAATTGGTTGAAAGGTGCACCCGAGATATGGGCTTAGGTAGCATGATCAATGTTAGAATGGTGATTCGATAGCCAATGGTCTAAGAATGAAATATCGACCATTAACTTCAAAGCAATAGGGTCGCTAGAAGTTTTGAATTCGTACATCCAAGTTCAATTGTCGGTTTTTTAGTTGGAAACAACACGGGGACCAAGAAGGAATGGTGATGGTGAGAAGTATCACTTGTATCAAGAATTCTCAAGAGGTGGTAAAATTCCCACGACATTCTTGACATAACAGGTGGTAATATTCCAAGGTAAAGAAGAACAAATGCTGGATAGCAAGGAACTCAAGGCATAACACAAAACACGAACAAGTTTGTGGTGGAGGGAAGGCAATAAGGTAGTTGTTGATAACACAAATCATCAAGGGGCAAGGATGGTATTTCCCATCAAGAATTCGACTGATATTCTGGAAGAGCTTAGAATGTTGATGATGATCATGATACATTTGTCGAGAGGTTTCATGAAGATGTAATTGATCAACGACGACATCAAGCAAAAGCAATGGTTAACAGAAGGGTTATTGGAACCACGGACACGACACAAACTCATAATCAAGCTTGTTGTTCAAGGCGAAACAAGGAAAACCGACGTAAGCTTAGTTCATCGTCGAAAGTGGTGCTCCGGGGATAAGGACCAGGTAGCACAGTTAAAATCATCACAACAATGATATGGCCAAACAAGCTAGGAATGATGTGATCAGGTACAAACTCGTACGTAAAGAAGATTACTAAGAGTTGTTGAACTGTAGTGCAGGCTTGGTTCGGTTATCATTGTCTTTGAGTGTTTAATAACTCAGAGCCTGTGAAAAATTGGAATCGGTGAGAATGTAGTACTTGATGAAGAACTCATAAGAAGTTATGCAGTTCCATGATAATCTCGAGATAACAGGGGGTAATACTCGATGACAGATCAAAGTAGAGGTTGGACTAGGGTATTGCTCTGCAGACGACAAGTGCTCAAACTTGCACGAGAAATGGAATTAAGGAGAAACATGGTCGGAACCACGTCCACAGATACAAGATGAACTTATAACAAGCAGATAATTTATTTAAGGGAAGCTTCCATGATAAGGTATACCTCGTGTCCATGGGCATGAACACAGGGTTCAAGGTCGACTCCCACTTGTTCAACGCATAACCTTTCATTCACCTCTCGTATTTCGAAAATGACATTATTTGTTGAAAATTTTACCTGGTGCAATACCAGATAAGCATGACCCGTGAAATCTTTCGGGTTCACATGGATTAGGAAAGGCATAGGTTCAACCCATCAGGGCATCTTAGGAACATATACCACAAACTTCGGAGTAATAACACAAGCTCGAAAGCAGAGCATGGTTGGTCAATTAGAGGATAGGATTTACCAATGGAAAAATAACTTCCAAAGTGATTGAATATGAAGGACGCTATCGGATAAAATCCAACAAAGGATTCGGTGGTCTTCAAGGGATCTGATGTGAGCATCGGTACTCAACCAGAGGAGGAAAGGATGCAAGGAGATCAGACTATACAAACAACTGACTAATTCAAAGCTGAAATACAAAGGAATTATGACCTTCAAATCGAGGGATCAGAAGCAAACACTCTGATCAAGGATGGATAAGTTGAGTAGGCTTAGGGGTACAATCGATGGCAATTTGATTGGTTGAGATCCAGCTCATGTTTAATATGACGTGTGAGCCGGAAGGATGAATTCTAGGATCTGATTGAGGATTGTGAACATTTGCAACATATTGAATGAAGGGACTCGAATGAAATGACAAAGGGTACTAATGAATATTACTAGACATATGGAACGCAACCATAATGCCAATAGACAAGTATTTGGAGAGCAATAGCGGGCAGAGGATTGTCAGAAGATCAAATAGTATTTCCATGTATCTTGTGAATCATAAGAGCAATGGGGAAAGAACGGATCTCTGTAAGCGTGAGGAATTATCCATAGGGGGTATTCATGTGGCAAGAACTGCAAGGCAGTAGGCACCAAGTATTCTCGGAACAATAGAGAAAATTTCGGGGTATCTTGCAATAACAAGATCAACGGGGAATGATTGTATCAATGGCAAGTGCACGTGGTTATCCATTGGGGCTTGTTGATGGAAGGGAATTGCAATAGCGATGGCACAAAGTCTTGAGAGAACATCGGAGAGTATCTTCAGGAACCATCGGCGGACCGAACAATCATCTTGAGTGAGGGGCTCTCTAGGAGAAAGTAGTTACGAGAACCTAGAGTCGGAGTTTAGTAAAATTATTTAACCTGAATAGAAGAGAGGTCAGAATCCCAGAGGAATAAAAGATCCTAATACCACCCAGTGGCGACGTGGGCACGTAAGCCATGCAGCCATGTTTGTAAAAGTTTTTCAACGACTAGACTCAACTTCGGCCAAGGAGTGTGGAAGGGGATTCTTACATGCAGTCGGCTCTGATACCAACTTGTGATGCCCCCGATTTGACCATACACTAATCATACACGCAAACGTGTACGATCAAGATCAGGGACTCACGGGAAGATATCACAACACAACTCTACAAATAAAAATAAGTCATACAAGCATCATATTACAAGCCAGGGGCCTCGAGGGCTCGAATACAAGAGCTCGATCATGGACGAGTCAGCGGAAACAACAAAATCTGAGTACAAACATAATTTAAACAAGTTTGCCTTAAGAAGGCTAGCACAAACTGGGATACAGATCGAAAGAGGCCCAGGCCTCCTTCCTGGGATCCTCCTAAACTACTCCTGGTCACCGTCAGCGGGCTGCACATAGTAGTAGGCACCTCCAGTGTAGTAGGAGTCGTCATCGACGGTGGCGTCTAGCTCCTGGACTCCATCGTCTGGTCGCAGCAATCAGGTATAGAAAGGGGGAAAAGAGGGAGCAAAGCAACCGTGAGTACTCATCCAAAGTACTGGCAAGCAAGGAGCTACACTACATATGTATGCATTGGTATCAAATGGAATAAGGGTATCATATGTGGATTGATCTGCAGAATGCCGGAATAAGAGGGGGATAGCTAGTCCTATCAAAGACTACGCTTCTGGTAACCTCCATCTTGCAGCATGTAGAAGAGATCAGATGGTAAGTTCACCAAGTTACATCGCATAGCAATAATCCTAACCGATGATCCTCCCCTCGTCGCCCTGTGAGAGAGCAACCACCAGTTGTATCTGGCACTTGGAAGGGTGTGTTTTATTAAGTATCCGGTTCTAGTTGTCATAAGGTCAAGGTACAACTCCAAGTCGTCCTGTTACCAAAGATCACGGCTATTCGAATAGATTAACTTCCATGCAGGGGTTCACCACATTCCCCAACACGCTCGATCCCCTTTGTCCGGACACACTTTTCTGGGTGATGCCCGGCCTCAGAAGATCAACACGTCATAGCCCTACCTAGGCACAACAGAGAGGTCAGCACGCCGGTCTAAATCCTATGGCGCAGGGGTCTGGGCCCATCGCCCATTGCACACCTGCACGTTGCGTACACAGCCGGCGAGCAGACCTAGCCTCCCTTATACAAGAGCAGGCGTTCCAGTCCAACCCGGCGCGCGCCGCTCAGTCGCTGACGTCACGAAGGCTTCGGCTGATACCACGACGTCGAGTGCCCATAACTGTCCCCGCGTAGTTGGTTAGTGCGTATAGGCCAGTAGCCAGACTTAGATCAAATACCCAGATCTCGTTAAGCGTGTTATTTTGCCACAAACGCCGACCAGGGCCAGGCCCACCTCTCACCTAGGTGGTCTCCACCTACCCTATCGCTCCGCCTCAAAGTAATAGGCGGGGGCCGTCGGGAACCTAGGCCCACCACTACCTGGGTGGAACCACCTGCCCCTTCAACCCCCAACATTGGAATCACTTGCGGGTACTCAAAGAGCCGACCCGACTTTAGTCACAACATGTATAGTATGTATATATTGTATAAACCCGTGATCAACACTCGACGTGATCACGACTCGATAGTATAGCATGGCAGACAGACAAGAATGTAGGGCCAATGATGATAAACTAGCATCCTATACTAAGTATTTAGGATTGCAGGTAAGGTATCAACAACGGTAGCAACAATGACAGGCTATGCATCAGGATAGGATTAACGGAAAGCAGTAACATGCTACACTACTCTAATGCAAGCAGTATAGAGGAGAGTAGGCGATATCTGGTGATCAAGGGGGGCTTTCCTGGTTGCTGTGGCAAGAGAGAGGGGTCGTCAACACCGTGGTCGTAATGGGTAGCAGCGGCGTCGGTCTCGGTGTCTAGCGAGAGAAGAGGGGGAAGAAACAATAAATATCAAGCAAATAGATGCATAGCGATGCATGACATGACAAGTAGCGGTGCTAGGGGTGCCCTAACGCGGTATGAGGTGGTACCGGTGTCACGCCCAAGATGCGACCCTATCCTAAAGGAACTCGAAGGTCCCACCAAGGATAGAAGCGCATCTTGAAGACGCTTTTGCAAGGTGGATATCATTACATCAACATTACATAATAGTGGGGATACAACCAAGACATACAATGTCACATGAATACAACAATACATCATATACAAGATCAACATCCGACTATGGATGAAACATAAACAACAACTCAAACAATATCCACCCTGCTAGCCCAGGCTGCCGACTAGGAACCTAACCCAAGATCGAAGAAGAAGAAGAAGAACTCCAAAACAAGTAACATCGCTCTCACGTCATGATCATCGGATAACCTGTACCTGCAACTGTTGGTGTAGTAATCTGTAAGCCACGAGGACTCAGCAATCCCATTACCATGGGTATCAAGACTAGCAAAGCTTAATGGGAAAGGAAGGGGTAAGGTGGTGAGGTTGCAGCAGCGACTAAGCATGTATGGTGGCTAACTTACGCAAGTAAGAGCGAGAAGAGAAGCAAAGCAAGCGGTCGTCAATTAGTAATGATCAAGAAGTGATCCTGAACTCCTACTTACGTCAAACATAACACAAGAACCGTGTTCTCCTCTCGAACAACCCCGAAAAGAGACACTCACAGTTACGCACACGGTTGGTGTATTTTAGAAGAGTTTACTTCAAGTTTACTACAACCGGACATTAACAAATTCCCATCTGCCACATAACCGCGGGCACGGCTTTCAAAAGTTCAAACCATGCAGGGGTGTCCCAACTTAGCCCATGATAAGCTCTCGCGATCAACGAAGGATATTCCTTCTCCCGGGAAGACCCGATCAGTCTCGGAATCCCGTTTACAAGACATTTCGACAATGGTAAAACAAGACCAGCAAGACCGCCCGATGCACCGACAATCCTTATAGGAGCTGCACATATCTCGTTCTCAGGGCAACACCAAATGAACACTACGTACGGCAACCGACGATACCCCAAGTTGCCTAGGGGCGGCACCGCAAGTGGCTCTAGTTTGGACCAACACTTAGACAGGCATTGTCCCGAAGGGGCTAAAATAAAGATGACCCTCGAGAGAGTGACTCCCAAGGGAAAAGTAGGTGGTGGTGAGGCAAAAGGTAAAACCAAGGTTGGGCCTTGCTGGAGGAGTTTTATTCAAAGCGAATTGTCAAGGGGGTCCCATAAATCACCCAACCACGTTAGGGACGCAAAATCCGGGAACATAACACCGATATGACGGAAACTAGGGCGGAAAGAGTGGAACAAAAACACCAGGCATAAGGCCGAGCCTTCCACCCTTTACCGAGTATATAGATGCATTAATAATATAAGAGGTATTGTGATATCCCAACATAAACATAATCCAACATGGAGCAATCTTCATCTTCACCTGCAACTAGTAACGCTATAAGAGGGGCTGAGCAAAAGCGGTAACATAGCCAAACAACGGTTTGCTAGGAAGAGTGACAAAGGTTAGAGGTTCATGGCAATTTGGAAGGCTTGATAAGAAAGTGGTAGGTAACGCAACATAGCGATAGAACGAAGCAACTAGCATAGCAATGATAGTAGTGAGATCCAAGGTGACGGTCATCTTGCCTGAAATCCCGCTAGGAAGAAGAACGAGTCCATGAAGAAGACGAAGCCACGTAGACGGACGGATCCTCACAATCGCAACCTTACCGAAACTATCAGGAAGAAGCAACACCGGAAAGAAGCAAACAACATAGATAAACAAACAAGCATAACATGACATGATGCACAACCAAGTACGATGCATGTCAAGATTAAATGGTGTTAACATGGTAAGAGGTGAAGCATAAGCAAACTACCTATTTAGGCAAGTTTAAATAAGGCCGGAAACACAAACAACAATTCCGGAAAATCTTCATATGCATATTTCGAATTTGGTACTGTTCTGCGCTAAACACAGTTCTAATGTTGTTAAACAGCAAAATAAAGTGCAGCAAGTTAATCTATGCATTTTTCTACCCCAATTACATATAAAGTTTATTTAAAACGGAGCTACAGTTATTTAGATATGAATTAAACAATCTTAGCAAGTCATTTATGCAAATTAAATCAAACACCATTTTAAACATTTTAAACCTGGATGAAAACAACATATTATGAAACTAGATGAAATTCTAAGCATGTCGCATATATAGTTTGTTTAGTTTGGATGCATGCATATTTGGCTATAGACAAGGTAAAACAGTGGCAATTCTGTAAATATGCAATGCACTAGAAATTGAACAAATCCACAGGCAGGAAAAAAAACATGCACGGGCCCGAAGCATTAAGGTGCAGTGGCCCAGATGAGGATTCAGCCCATGTGGCTGTGAGAGGGGCCCAAGTGCCTGCCTGCGTGTGTGTGGCAAAAAATAAATAAAACAGGTGGGAAACAAAAAGGGGTGAGCCTAGGATTCGAACCCAGGTCCCCTGAATAAGGCGCGGCGCGACGACCAACTAGGCTACAACTATGCTTGTGGAAAATAAGAAGGCCAGGGCTAAATGAGCAGAGACCAAACAGGGCGACAATAATAATAGACGGCGCCTGCTGCAGCTACCAAGCGCCGGCGGGGGTGCAGAAATAGGTGAGGGTGCGCGTGTGCATGGAGGGGCTTTAGCGGCTGTTGGTGATGCGTGTGGACTCGCTGAAGATGCATACGTTGGTCCTGAACCAAGCGGAGCAAATAACAAAGAGACAGGGCCAGGCTTGCAGGTCGGAGCGCTCGTGGGTGCGGCAGAGACTGTTGAGTAGCATGGCAAGCGCGGGCAAACGGCTCCACGGAGGTGCTCGAGCATGAGCAGGCTCGGCTTGGCCCGGGCGATGCGCGGCGAGGCCGGGTGAGTACAGAGGCACGGCGAGGCGAAGCACACAGGGTGCACGCGTGCTGTGTGGATGCGCAGGCGTTCGGGCACGAGCTTCAGCTTGCCCCGGACATGGCGAAGAAGACGACCGGAGCCGCGCGGGTGGTGCTCTGCGGCTACTGCGCGTGCCGCGCGTGCGTGCGGGAGTGTGCAGGAGTATGCAAAATAAACGACGAGGCGAGGCGTGCGCCAGTGCGTGCAGAGGAGGAAAACATCCTCTGGTGTGCGCGCGGTAGGCCAGAAGCAGGAGCGCCAAGAGTTTGCGCTAGGCACGGCATGAGATAAAGGCGAACGTGGCCTTGACATGATGCGAAGAATCGTTGACGGGAATGAGCTGGGACACGAGGTTGCTCACCCTGGGCTCGAGGAACAAGACAGGGGACCGGAGGCGCGATGCAGAGGGCGAAGCGAGGCGCTGATCGTGGCGGCATGCGGCTCCGTGAAGAAGACGAAACAGGGGAGGTAGGTGACGTAGAGGAGGACGACCGCGTCGGCCTTGGACCTCCTGGCTCCTGGACTTGCCGGGACGATGTGGGGACGCGCCGATCGGGGCGACATCCTCGGATCCGTGAAGCAGAGGAAGCGGGGAGGAATACGTCGAGGAACTTGGCGTCTCCAGCCTTGGATTGCAGCGGGAACGGGGTCGTGGATGAAGAAGAGGCCGGCGTTGGAGCTCCTACACCGGAGCAGAGCTCTGGCTCGCCTCGGCCATGGCGATCGGAAGTGAGGCAACTGGGCGCTTGGGTGCCATTACCTGCGCGGCGGCGGCGGAGAAGAGGGAGAGGAGGAAGGGGAAACCCTAGGGGGTTGCTACGGGGGTTAAATAGGGGGGCTGGATGGCGAGGATGGAGTCGGCCTTGCCACGGAGGCCATGTGCGCCGAGGTGACCTGGAGTTACTGTGAGCGAGGGAGTTCTGCCAAGGAGGAAGAAAGGAGGAAGGAGAGAGGATGACATGTGGGGCCAGGGTGAAAATGTGTTACGTGGAGGTGGAATTACCAGAGGGGGAGGTGGGTGGTGGGCTGGGCTGTGGTGGTGCTGGACTGGGCTACGCTGGGGCTGCTGCTGCTGGTGCTGCTTCTGCCTCTTTTCTATTTCTTCAAAAAGAAATAAAAGGGCAAAAAGTACAGGGGGATTGGAGGGGGTTGAAGCTAGGAAGAAAATTAATATGATCTCCTGGAGATATGCAATATTTGAATAAATTCCTTTGGCCATTTTTAAGGATATAAAAATAATTCAAGTTTGAATTAAATTCAAACTTGAGCCATTTTTGAACCCAACCAAAACAACTCCAAAATGAATGAAATTTGATAGAGAGGTATAAGGCAAGGAGTATGATCATCAGGACATAAATGAACATTAACGAATGAGGGAATAATGTCACTTGCAAAAAAATGTGTGAGAATTGAAAGGAAGAAGCCAGTGATTGGGTGTTGCACTTGATGATGGTTAAGATGGAAGGGCAAGATGAAACAGCAAAGAAGATGAGGAGAAGGAGTTCACAAAGATAACAAGCACATGAGAAATATGTACACTACAATGATGATCATGATACAAATGCAACATAAATGACAAAGGCAACATCACATCATGAAGCATGAACCAAAGCAAGTGAGATGACCATGGCAAACAAACAAGGATGTCACAATGCAATATAATAAAAGATGAACATGATGTAAGAAGCAAAAATGACAAGGCACTCAACATGATCATGGCATAAACATATAGGAATGAAATATGCAAAAGAATTATGATAATGCAACAAACATAATAAACACACGTCAACAACTAAAATAAATGGAAGGGCAACTGAAGCGTCGGTCTCGGGGCGTTACAACCGTTGAAGGGGGGAAACATCCGGGAAAAGATCCCCGGTGTTTCGCGTTTTCGGACACATGAACCGTAGGGGGAAAGTTGCGTGTTCTCTATGCTAGGGATGCGTGGCGGACGAACGGGCTGCGTATCCAGGCTCGTCTCGTCGTTCTGAGCAACTTTCATGTACAAAGTTTTTCCAATCGAGTTACGGTTTATTTTATATTAATTTGAAAAGATTTAAATCACTTTTAGGATTTATTTAATTATTTAAATCAACATTATCTAGAATAGTGATTGCCGACGTCATCATGACATCAGCAGTCAACAGAGGTGTTGACTGGTCAACTGACGTTTGGGTCCCGTTCGTCATTGACTAGACTAACTAATCCTGATTAATTAGTTTAATTAGTTGTTTAGTTTAATTAATCAAAATTAAATAAGTTAATTAATTCTTTAATTAATTAATTTTATTTATTTATTTATTTTTATTTATTAAACATTCTGGGGGGTTTGGGGCCCCACATGTCATAGATAGTGGCAATATTAACAGAGTTTATTTTAACTAATTAACTCAATTAGTCAGGGTGGGCCTAGTGGTCAGTGGGTCCAATTATTAACATATTTTGTTAGAGTTAATCCTAATCACTACATCTGCATGGCCCACCGCCAGTGGCTATTAGTGTTGCAATTAGTCACTAATGTCCTTGGAGTGTGGGTCCCATTGGCAAGCAGCGGCGCGATGTGAGACTCGCCGGAGATCGGCCGCAGACGACGACACAACAAACCGAGGGCATCAGGAGGATCTCTGGGCTCGCGCGCATCCAGGAGGGGCCGTGGGAGGTCGTGGGGGTGGCTGGAGTGACGGCAACATCAACATTCGACAGCAGTGGTGGCCGGAGGACGTGGGCGATGCGGGGAAACGGGGAGACACGATCGGGCAATAATACCCGTGGGTGCGTGTGGCCAGGCGCGCGCTGCGCATCCAGAGGCGGGCAGCGCGAGCTCACGTGGGCGGCAGCCAGCACGCAGCAGGTCGCGGGGTGCGGCAGGGGAGCGCGGCAGAACGTAGCTAGGGCGAGCGTGAGGCGGGGAATGTGGGCGTCTAGCGCGGCGAGCGGGTGCGGGATGCATGCAACGACGGCGCGGCGCGGGAGCAGGGGAGGACGAGGGGAGCGGGGCTCACATGCGTGGAAGGGACGAGGGGCGGCGAGGCCTGGTGAGGCCGGCGGGGAGGGGACGAGGAGGCGGCGGGGAG
>NC_041390.1:410860980-410889943 GCF_002162155.2 Triticum dicoccoides | reverse complement strand
GGTGGTTACGCTGGGGGCGGCGGGGCTGAGGCCCAGTTGGCTGGTCTAGAGGCCAGCTGGGCCAGTCGGCCCAGCGGTGGTGGGCGTCGCCCTTTTTTAATTTTTTTTGTTTTTCTTTTACTTTTCCTTTTGTATTAGTTTTATAAATTATAAAAGTAGTCACTAATTTTAGTGTTAATAATTATGCTACTGCCCAACTAAATAAATAGTTTATTATTTTATAAAATTCAAAAGACATTTATTTTATTGTTTTACCTACTATTTTAATTTTTTAGACCACTTAAATCTTTTCAAAAAGTTTGATTTCACAACTATAATGGCCTATGGATTAGTTACCACCTTTTGAACATTTTAGTTTGACAATTGAAAACTTTTATAGTTTGACTTTATTTTAAATATAAATTTGAACGAGTTTTGAATCATTGCGAGATTATCAACAGTAATCATGGTGACGTGGCAACATTAGTAGAGGGTTACTGTAGCTTAATTATCCGGTTGTCACATATGGAAATGCCATAATAGGTAGGTATGGTGGCTGTTTTGAGGAAGGTATATGATGGGTTTATGGTACCGGCGAAAGTTGCACGATACTAGAGAGGCTAGCAATGGTGGAAGGGTGAGAGTGCGAATAATCCATGGACTCAACATTAGTCATAAAGAACTCACATACTTATTTCAAAAATCTATTAGTTATCCAAACAAAGTATTACGCGCATGCTCCTAGGGGGATAGATTGGTAGGAAAAGACCATCGCTCGTCCCCGACCGCCACTCATAAGGAAGACAATCAATAAATAAATCATGCTCCGACTTCATCACATAACGATTCACCATACGTGCATGCTATGGGAATCACAAACTTCAACACAATTATTTCTCAAATTCACAACAACTCAACTAGCATGACTCTAATATCACCATCTCCATATCTCAAAACAATTATCAAGTACCAAACTTCTCATAGTATTCAATGCACTTCTATGAAAGTTTTTATATTATTCCTAAAAGAAAATTTCTATGTTGTTCTAAAGGACTCTCAAAATAATATAAGTGAAGCATGAGAGATCAATTATTTCTATAAAATAAAACCACCGCCGTGCTCTAAAAGATATAAGTGAAGCACTAGAGCAAAAAACTATATAGCTCAAAAGATATAAGTGAAGCACATCGAGTATTTTAATAATTTTCAAATCATGTGAGTCTCTCTCAAAAGGTGTGCACAGCAAGAATGATTGTGGTAAACTAAAAAGCAAACACTCAAATCATACAAGATGCTCCAAGCAAAACACATATCATGTGGTGAATAAAAATATAGCTCCAAGTAAAGTTACCGATAGACGAAGACGAAAGAGGGGATGCCTTCCAGGGCATCCCCAAGCTTAGGATTTTTGGTGTCCTTGAATTTTACCTTGGGATGCCATGGGATCCACAAGCTTAGGCTCTTGCCACTCCTTGTCCCATAATCCATCAAATCTTTACCCAAAACTTGAAAACTTCACAACACAAAACACAAAATAGAAAATCTCGTGAGCTCCGTTAGCGAAAGAAAACAAAACACCACTTCAAGGTACTGTAATGAACTCATTATTTATTTATATTGGTGTTAAACCTAATGTATTCCAAATTCTCTATGGTTTATAAACTCTTTTACTGGCCATAGACTCATCAAAATAAGCAAATAACACACGAAAAACAGAATCTGTCAAAAACAAAACAGTCTGTAGTAATCTGTAGGTTTCGACAACTTCTGGAACCCCACAAATTCTAAAATAAATTTCTGGACGTGAGGAATTTATCTATTAATCATCTTCAAAAAGAATTAACTAAATAGCACTCCCCAAATAAAAATGGCAGTAATTCTCGTGAGCGCTAAAGTTTCTGTTTTTTACAGCAAGATCAAAAAGACTTTCCCCAAGTCTTCCCAACGGTTCTACTTGGCACAAATACTAATTAAACACAAAAAACACAACCAAAATAGAGGGTAGATAAATTATTTATTGAATAACAGAAAGGAAAAAATATTGGGTTGTCTCCCAACCAGCGCTTTTCTTTAAGCCTTATAGCTAGGCATAAGATTTCAACGATGCTCACATGAAAGACAAGAATTGAAGCACAAAGAGAGCATCATAAAACACATGACAAACACATCTAAGTCTAACATAATTCCTATGCATAGGCATCTTATAGGAAAACAAATTGTCAAGGCAAGCAAAAACTAGCATATGCAAGGAAGCAGAAAGAAACAATAGCAATCTCGACGTAACGAGAGGTAATTTAGTAACATGAAAATTTCTACCACCATATTTTCCTCTTTCATAATAATTACATGTAGGATCATAAGAAAATTCAACAAATATCTATCACATAAAATATTTTCACCATGATCCACATGCATGAAAAGTTGACACTCTTCCAAAATAGTGGGATTAACATTAACTAAAGTCATGACCTCTCCAAACCCACTTTCAATATTATTGCAAACATTATAATTAATATCATATTCATCATGGGGCTTAAAATAAATTTTCAAGATCAAAAGAAGAATCACCCCAATCATGATCATTGCAACAAGTAGTAGACATAGCAAAACTAGCATCCCCATGCTTAGGGTTTTGCATATTACAAGCACAATTGACATTAATAGAATTTATACTATCATCATTGCAATCATGCTTTCTATTCAAAGATCCATCGTGAATCACTCCATAAAGTAATTCATCACAATTTTCAGATTCATGAATTTCAAGCAAAACTTCATAAAGATAATCTAGTGCACAAAACTCACTAGCAATTGGTTCATCATAATTGGATCTCTTAAAAAGATTAGCAAGTGGATGAGGATCCATAGATCTTAGGTTCTCTGTTTAGCAATAAATAAACAACTATTCCAACCAAACAAGCAAACGAGCCAAGTAAGACATCAAAGCAAATGGAAAGACGAACAGAAGAAGGGTGAATAAAATGGCAAGGGTGAAGTGGGGGAGAGGAAAACGAGAGGCAAATGGCAAATAATGTAATGCGAGGGATAAGAGTTTGTGATGGGTACTTGGTATGTCTTGACTTGTGCGTAGACTCCGGCAACGGTGCCATAAATGGCTCGTTGTCAGGGGTTAAATCTTGATTTGACTTGGCGCGAATCTCCCCGGCAATGGCGCTAGAAATCCTTCTTGCTACCTCTTGAGCACTGCGTTGGTTTCCTTTGAAGAGGAAAGGGTGATGCAATAAAGTAGCGTAAGTATTTCCCTCAGTTTTTGAGAACCAAGGTATCAATCAAGTAGGAGATCACGCTCAAGTCCCACGCACCTACACAAACAAATAAGAACCTCACAACCAACACGATAAAGGAGTTTTCAATCCCTTCACGGTCACTTACGAGAGTGAGATCTGAAAGATATGATAATATAATATTTTTGGTATTTTTATGATAAAGATAAATAAAGATACAAAGTAAAATAAACGACAATAGAAATAGCTAAGTATTGGAAGATTAATATGATGGAAGATAGACCCGGGGGCCATAGGTTTCACTAGTGGCTTCTCTCAAGAGCATAAGTATTACGGTGGGTAAACGAATTACTGTCGAGCAATTGATAGAATTGAGCATAGTTATGAGAATATCTAGGTATGTGATACGTCTCCAACGTATCTATAATTTTTGATTGCTCCATGCTATATTATCTACTGTTTTGGACATTATTGGGCTTTATTATCCACTTTTATATTATTTTTGGGACTAACCTATTAATTGGAGGCCCAGCCCAGAATTTCTGTTTTTTTTGCCTCTTTTAGGGTTTCGAAGAAAAGGAATATCAAACAGAGTCCAAACGGAATGAAACCTTCGGGAACGTGATTTTCTCAATGAACAAAACCCGGGAGACTTGGACCCTACGTCAAGAAAGAAAAGAGGAGGCCACGAGGTAGGGGGCGTGCCTACCCCCCCAGGCACGCTCTCCACCCTCGTGGGCCCCCTGTTGCTCCACCGACGTACTCCTTCCTCCTATATATATCCATGTACCCCCAAACGATCAGACACGAAGCCAAAACCCTAATTCCACCGCCGTAACTTTCTGTATCCACGAGATCCCATCTTGGGGCCTATGCCGGAGCTCCACCGGAGGGGGCATCGATCACAGAGGGCTTCTACATCAACACCATAGCCCCTCTGATGAAGTGTGAGTAGTTTACCTCAGACCTACGGGTCCATAGTTAGTAGCTAGATGGCTTATTCTCTCTTTTTGGATCTCAATACAATGTTCTCCCCCTCTCTTGTGGAGAACTATTCGATGTAATCTTCTTTTTGCGGTGTGTTTGTTGAGACCGATGAATTGTGGGTTTATGATCAAGTCTATCTATGAATAATATTTGAATCTTCTCTGAATTCTTTTATGTATGATTGGTTATCTTTGCAAGTTTCTTCGAATTATCAGTTTGGTTTGGCCTACTAGATTGATCTTTCTTGCAATGGGAGAAGTGCTTAGCTTTGGGTTCAATCTTGCGGTGTCCTTTCCCGGTGACAGTAAGGGAAGCAAGGCACGTATTGTATTGTTGCCATCGAGGATAACAAGATGGGGTTTTCTTCATATTGCATGAGTCTATCCCTCTACATCATGTCATCTTGCTTAAGGCGTTACTCTATTTTTAACTTAATACTCTAGATGCATGTTGGATAGCAGTCGATGAGTGGAGTAATAGTAGTAGATGCAGGCAGGAGTCGGTCTACTTGTCTCGGACGTGATGCCTATATACATGATCATACCTAGATATTCTCATAACTATGCTCAATTCTGTCAATTGCTCAACAGTAATTTGTTCACTCATCGTAGAATACTTATGCTCTCGAGAGAAGCCACTAGTGAAACATATGGCCCTGGGGTCTATCTTTATCATATTGATCTCCTACTACTTAGTTATTTACTTTGCTATTTACTTTGCCTTTATTTTACTTTGCATCTTTTATCACAAAAACACAAAAAATATTATCTTATCATATCTATCAGATCTCACTCTCGTAAGTGGCCTTATAGGGATTGACAACCCCTATTTGCGGTGGTTGCGAGGATTTATTTGTTCTGTGCAGGTACGAGGGACTCACGCATAGCCTCCTATTGGATTGATACCTTGGTTCTCAAAAACTGAGGGAAATACTTACGCTACTTTGCTGCATCATCCCTTCCTCTTCGGGGAAAACCAACGCAGTGCTCAAGAGGTAGCAAGAAGGATTTCTGGAGCCGTTGCCGGGGAGGTCTACGCAAAAGTCAACATACCAAGTACCCATCACATACCCTTATCTCCCGCATTACATTATTTGCCATTTGCCTCTCGTTTTCCTTTCCCCCCACTTCACCCTTGCCGTTTTATTCGCCCTCTCTCTCTCTCTCTCTCTCTCCTTCCTCCCTCTCTATTTGCCTCTTTTTGCCCGCTTGCTTTCTATTTGCTTGTGTGTTAGTTTGCTTGCTTGTCACGATGGCTCAAGATAATGGTAAATTGTGTGACTTCGCCAATACCAACAACAATGATTTTATTAGCACTCCGATTGCTCCTCTTACCGATGTTGAATCTTGTGAAATTAATACCGCTTTGCTGAATCTTGTCATGAAAGATCCGTTTTCCGGCCTTCCTAGCAAAGATGCCGCTACCCATCTAAATAGCTTCGTTGATTTGTGTGACATGCAAAAGAAGAAAGATGTGGATAATGATATTGTTAAATTGATGCTATTTCCTTTTTCGCTTAGAGATCATGCTAAAGCTTGGTTTTCGTCTTTGCCTAAAAATAGTATTGATTCATGGAACAAGTGCAAAGATGCTTTTATCTCTAAGTATTTTCGTCCCACTAAGATCATCTCTCTTAGAAACTATATTATGAATTTTAAGCAACTTGATCATGAACATGTTGCACAAGCTTGGGAGAGATTGAAATTAATGATACGTAATTGCCCTACTCATGGTTTAAATTTGTGGATGATTGTACAAAATTTTTATGCCGGATTGAATTTTGCTTCTAGAAATCTTTTAGATTCGGCCGCGGGAGGCACTTTTATGGAAATCACTTTAGGAGAAGCTACTAAACTCCTAGATAATATTATGGTTAATTATTCTCAATGGCATACTGAAAGATCTACTAATAAAAAGGTGCATGCAATAGAAGAAATTAATGTTTTGAGTGGGAAGATGGATGAACTTATGAAATTATTTGCTAATAAGAGTGTTTCTTCTGATCCTAATGATATGCCCTTGTCTACTTTGATTGATAATAATAATGAATCTCTGGATGTGAATTTTTTTGGTAGGAACAATTTTGGTAACAACGCGTATAGAGGAAATTTCAACTCTAGGCCTTATCCTAGTAATCCCTCTAATAATTATAGTAATTCCTACAAAAATTCTTATGGAAATTATAATAAGATTCCCTCTGATTTTGAGTATAATATTAAAGAATTTATTACTTCGCAAAAGAATTTTAATGCTATGATTGAAGAAAAATTGCTTAAGATTGATGATTTGGCTAGCAACATTGATAGAATTGCTCTTGATGTTGATTCTTTGAAACTTAAATCTATTCCACCTAAGCATGATATCAATGAGTCTCTCAAAGCCATGAGAATTTCCATTGATGAGTGCAAAGAAAGAACCGCTAGGATGCGTGCTAAGAAAGATGCCTTTATAAGAGCGTGTTCTTCTAGTTGCTATGAAAATAAAGATGAAGATCTAAAAGTTATTGATGTGTCCCCTATTAAATCTTTGTTTTGCAATATGAATGTTGATAATGATGGGACCGAATATGATCCACCTTTACCTAGAAGGTGTTCCAAGAATTCAGAATTTGTTGATCTTGATGCTAAATTTGATAAAAGTGGGATTGAAGAAATTAAAACCCTAGATGTTGCTAAACCCACTATTATGGATTTCAAGGAATTTAACTATGAAAATTGCTCTTTGATTGATTGTATTTCCTTGTTGCAATCCGTGCTAAATTCTCCTCATGCTTATCGTCAAAATAAAGCGTTTACTAAACATATCGTTGATGCCTTGATGCAATCTTATGAAGAAAAACTTGAATTGGAAGTTTCTATCCCTAGAAAACTTTATGATGAGTGGGAACCAACTATTAAAATTAAAATTAAAGATCATTAATGCTATGCTTTATGTGATTTGGGTGCTAGTGTTTCCACGATTCCAAAGACTTTGTGTGATTTGTTAGGTTTCCGTGATTTTGATGATTGCTCTCTAAACTTGCACCTTGCGGATTCCACTATTAAGAAACCTATGGGAAGAAGTAATGATGTTCTTATTGTTGCAAATAGGAATTATGTGCTGGTATATTTTGTTATTCTTGACATAGATTGCAATCCTTCATGTCCTATTATTCTTGGTAGACCTTTCCTTAGAACGATTGGTGCAATTATTGATATGAAGGAAGGAAATATTAGATTCCAATTTACATTAAGGAAAGGCATGGAACACTTTCCTAGAAATAAAATTAAATTACCTTATGAATCTATTATGAGAGTCACTTATGGATTGCCTACCAAAGATGGCAATACCTAGATCTATTCTTGCTTGTTATGCCTAGCTAGGGGCGTTAAACGATAGCGCTTGTTGGGAGGCAACCCAATTTTATTTTTATTCCTTGCTTTTTGCCCCTGTTTCGTAATAAATAATTTATCTAGCCTCTGTTTTGGTTGTGTTTTTTGTGTTTAATTAGTGTTTGTGCCAAGTAGAACCGTTGGGAAGACTTGGGGAAAGTCTTGTTGAACTTGCTGTAAAAAACATAAACTTTAGTGCTCATGAGAACTACTGCCATTTTTATTTGGAAAGTGCTATTTAGTTAATTCTTTTTGAAGATGATTAATAGATAAATTCTTCATGTCCAGAAATTTATTTTAGAATTTTTGGGGTTCCAGATCTTGCGCTAGCTACAGATTACTACAGACTGTTCTGTTTTTGACAGATTCTGTTTTTCATTTGTTGTTTGCTTATTTTGATGAATCTATGGCTAGTAAAATAGTTTATAAACCATAGATAAGTTCGAATACAGTAGGTATAACACCAATATAAATAAAGAATGAGTTCATTACAGTACCTTGAAGTGGTCTTTTATTTTCTTTCGCTAACGGAGCTCACGAGATTTTCTACTTTAAGTTTTGTGTTGTGAAGTTTTCAAGTTTTGGGTAAAGATTTGATGGATTATGGAACAAGGAGTGGCAAGAGCCTAAGCTTGGGGATGCCCATGGCACCCCCAAGATAATCTAAGGACACCTAAAAGCCAAAGCTTGGGGATGCCCCGGAAGGCATCCCCTCTTTCATCTACTTCTATTGGTAACTTTACTTGGAGCTATATTTTTATTCGCCACATGATATGTGTTTTGCTTGGAGTGTCTTGTATTATTTGAGTATTTATTTGTTAGTTTACCACAATCATCCTTGCTTTACACACCTTTTGAGAGAGCCATACATGATTTAGAATTTGTTAGAATACTCTATGTGCTTCGCTTATATCTTTTGAGTTATATAGTTTTTCTCTAGTACTTCACTTATATCTTTTAGAGCACGGTGGTGGATTTGTTTTATAGAAACTATTGATATCTCATGCTTCACTTAGATTATTTTGAGAGCCTTAAATAGCATGGTAATTTGCTTAAAATCCTAATATGCTTGGTACACAAGATTAATAATAAAACTTTCTTGTGAGTGTGTTGAATACTATGATAAGTTTGATACTTGATAATTGTTTTGAGATATAAAGATGCTGATATTAAAGTTGTGCTAGTTGAGTAGTTGTGAATTTGAGAAATACTTGTGTTGAAGTTTGTGATTCTCGTAGCATGCACGTATGGTGAACCGTTATGTGATGAAGTCGGTGCATGATTTATTTTTTGATTGCCTTCCTTACGAGTGGCGGTCGGGGACGAGCAATGGTCTTTTCCTACCAATCTATCCCCCTAGGAGCATGCGCGTAATACTTGGCTTTGATAACTTATAGATTTTTGCAATAAGTATATGAGTTCTTTATGACTAATGTTGAGTCCATGGATTATACGCACTCTCACCCTTCCACCTTTGCTAGCCTCTCTAATATCGCGCACCTTTCGCCGGTATCATACACCCACCATATACCTTCCTCAAAACATCCACCATACCTACCTATTATGGCATTTCCATAGCCATTCCGAGATATATTGCCATGCAACTTTCCACTGTTCCGTTTATCATGACACATTCATTATTGTCATATTGCTTAGCATGATCATGTAGTTGACATCGTATTTGTGGCAAAGCCACCATTCATAATTCTTCCATACATGTCACTCATGCATCATTGCATATCCCGGTACACCGCCGGAGGCATTCATATAGAGTCATATTTTGTTCTAAGTATCGAGTTGTAATTGTTGAGTCGTAAGAAAAATAAAAGTGTGATGATCATCATCATTAGAGCATTGTCCCAGTGAGGAAAGGATGATGGAGACTATGATTCCCCCACAAGTTGGGATGAGACTCCAGATGAAAAATAATAAAAAAAGAGAAAGAAAAGAGGCCAAAAAAAAGAGAGAGAAAAGGCCCAAATAAAAAAATGGGAGAAAAAGAGAGAAGGGACAATGTTACTATCCTTTTACCACACTTGTGCTTCAAAGTAGCACCATGATCTTCATAGTAGAGAATCTCTCATGTTATCACTTTCATATACTAGTGGGAATCTTTCATTATAGAACTTGGATTGTATATTTCAATGATGGGCTTCCTCAAAATGCCCTAGGTCTTCATGAGCAAGCAAGTTGGATGCACACCCGCTTAGTTTCTTTTTGAGCTTTCATATACTTATAGCTCTGGTGCATCCATTGCATGGCAATCCCTACTCACTCACATTGGTATATATTGATGGGCATCTCCATAGCCCGTTGATACGCCTAGTTGATGTGAGACTATCTTCTCCCTTTTTGTCTTCTCCACAACCACCACTCTATTCCACCTATAGTGCTATATCCATGGCTCACGCTCATGTATTGCGTGAAGATTGAAAAAGTTTTGAGAATGTCAAAAGTATGAAACAATTGCTTGGCTTGTCATCGGCGTTGTGCATGATTTAAATATTTTGTGTGGTGAAGATAGAGCATAGCCAGACTATATGATTTTGTAGGGACAACTTTGTTTAGCCATGCTATTTTGAGAAGACATAATTTCTTTGTTAGTATGCTTGAAGTATTATTATTTTTATGTCAATATGAACTTCTGCCTTGAATCTTTTGGATCTGAATATTCATACCACAATTAAGAAGAATTGCATTAAAATTATGCCAAGTAGCACTCCCCATCAAAAATTCTGTTTTTATCATTTACCTACTCGAGGACGAGCAGGAATTAAGCTTGGGGATGCTTGATACGTCTCCAATGTATCTATAATTTTTGATTGCTCCATGCTATATTATCTACTGTTTTGGACATTATTGGGCTTTATTATCCACTTTTATATTATTTTTGGGACTAACCTATTGACTGGAGGCCCAACCCAGAATTGCTGTTTTTTTGCCTCTTTTAGGGTTTCGAAGAAAAGGAATATAAAACGGAGTCCAAACGGAATGAAACCTTCGGGAACGTGATTTTCTCAACGAACAAGACCTGAGAGACATGGACCCTACGTCAAGAACGAAAAGAGGAGGCCATGAGGTAGGTGGCGCGCCTCCCCCCCAGGCGCGCCCTCCACCCTTGTGGGCCCCCTATTGCTCCATCGACGTACTCCTTCCTCCTATATATATCCACGTACCCCCAAACGATCAGATACGGAGTCAAAACCCTAATTCCACCGCCGTAACTTTCTGTATCCACGAGATCCCATCTTGCGGCCTGTTCCGAAGCTCCGTTGGAGGGGGCATCGATCACGGAGGGCTTCTACATCAACACCATAGCCCCTCTGATGAAGTGTGAGTAGTTTACCTCTGACCTACGGGTCCATAGTTAGTAGCTAGATGGCTTCTTCTCTCTTTTTGGATCTCAATACAACGTTCTCCCCCTCTCTTGTGGAGAACTATTCGATGTAATCTTCTTTTTGCGGTGTGTTTGTTGAGACCGATGAATTGTGGGTTTATGATCAAGTCTATCTATGAATAATATTTGAATCTTCTCTGAATTCTTTTATGTATGATTGGTTATCTTTGCAAGTCTCTTCGAATTATCGGTTTGGTTTGGCCTACTAGATTGATCTTTCTTGCAATGGGAGAAGTGCTTAGCTTTGGGTTCAATCTTGCGGTGTCCTTTCCCGGTGACAGTAAGGGCAGCAAGGCACATATTGTATTGTTTCCATCGAGGATAACAAGATGGGGTTTTCTTCATATTGCATGAGTCTATCCCTCTACATCATGTCATCTTCCTTAAGGCGTTACTCTGTTTTTAACTTAATACTCTAGATGCATGCTGGATAGCGGTCGATGAGTGGAGTAATAGTAGTAGATGCAGGCAGGAGATAGTCTATTTGTCTCGGACGTGATGCCTATATACATGATCATACCTATATATTCTCATAACTATGCTCAATTCTGTCAATTGCTCAACAGTAACATGATCATGTATATAGGCATCACGTCCGCGACAAGTAGACCGAAACGATTCTGCATCTACTACTATTACTCCACACATCGACCGCTATCCAGCATGCATCTAGAGTATTAAGTTCATAAGAACAGAGTAATGCTTTAAGTAAGATGACGTGATGTAGAGGGATAAACTCAAGCAATATGATATAAACCCCATCTTTTTATCCTCGATGGCAACAATACAATACGTGCCTTGCTACCCCTGCTGTCACTGGGAAAGGACACCGCAAGATTGAACCCAAAGCTAAGCACTTCTCCCATTGCAAGAAAGATCAATCTAGTAGGCCAAACCAAACTGATAATTCGAAGAGACTTGCAAAGATAAACCAATCATACATAAAAGAATTCAGAGGAGATTCAAATATTGTTCATTGATAAACTTGATCATAAACCCACAATTCATCGGATCTCGACAAACACACCGCAAAGGAAGATTACATCGAATAGATCTCCAAGAAGATCGAGGAGAACTTTGTATTGAGATCCAAACAGAGAGAAGAAGCCATCTAGCTAATAACTATGGACCCGAAGGTCTGAAGTAAACTACTCACACATCACCGGAGAGGCCATGGAGTTGATGTAGAGGCCCTCCGTGATCAATGCTCCCTTCGGCGGAGCTCCAGAAAAGGCCCCAAGATGGGATCTCTCGGGTACAGAAGGTTGCGGCGGTGGAATTAGGTTTTCGTGGTGCTCCTGGATGTTTGGGGGGTACGTGGACTTATATAGGAGGAAGAAGTAGGTCGGTGGAGCAACGAGGGGCCCACGAAGGTGGAGGGCGCGCCTAGGGGTTTAGGCGCACCCCCTGCCTCGTGGCCTCCTCGATTGTTTCTTGACGCCCACTCCAAGTCTCCTGGATCATGTTTGTTGAGAAAATCACGTTCCCGAAGGTCTCATTCCTTCTGGACTCCATTTGATATTCCTTTTCGGCGAAACTGTAAAATAGGCAAAACAACAACAATTTGGGCTGGGCCTCCGGTTAGTAGGTTATTCCCAAAAATGATATAAAAGTGTAAAATAAAGCCCATTAACAAGCAAAATAGATAATATAATAGCATGGAGCAATGAAAAATTCTAGATACGTTGCAGACGTATCACTTGCCGGTAACGAGATTGAACTAGGTATGAGGATACCGACAATCGAATCTTGGGCAAGTAACATACTGATGACAAAGGGAACAACGTATGTTGTTATGCGGTTTGACCGATAAAGATCTTCGTAGAATATGTAGGAGCAAACATGAGCATCCAGGTTTTGCTATTGGTTATTTACCGAAGATGTTTCTCGGTCATGTCTACATAGTTCTCGAACCCGTAGGGTCCGCACGCTTAACGTTTGATGACAATTTGTATTATCAGTTATGTGATTTGATGTACCGAAGGTTGTTCGGAGTCCCGGAGGAGATCACGGACATGACGAGGAGTCTTGAAATGGTCGAGACGTAAAGATCGATATATGGGAAGGCTATATTCAAACATCGGAAAGGTTCCGAGTGATTCGGGTATTTTTCAGAGTACCACAGAGCTAGGGGAATTCGCCGGGGGAAGTATTGGGCCTTACCCGACCATACGGGAAAGGAGAGAAGGGTCTCAAGGGGTGGCCCCCCCATGGCAAGTCTGAATTGGACTACGGAGGGGGCGGCGCCCCCTATCTTTCCTTCTCCCTCTCCTACTCCTTCCCTCTCTCCCCTCTTGGAAAAGGAAGGGTCTCCAACTAGGATTGGGAATCCTAGTTGGACTCCCCCTATAGGCGCCCCCCTCCTAGGCTGGCCTCCTATTCCCCCATCCTTTATATATGTGGGAGGGGCACCCCAAAGGCACTCCAAGATTTGTCTTAGCCGTGTGCGGTGCCCTCCTCCACAGTTTTCCACCTCGGTCATATTGTCGTAGTGCTTAGGCGAAGCCCTGCATTGGTAACTTCATCATCACTGTCACCACGCCGTCATGCTGATGAAACTCTCCCTCGGCCTCAGCTGGATCTAGAGTTCGAGGGATGTCACCGAGCTGAACGTGTGCAGATCGCGGAGGTGTCGTGCGTTCGGTACTTGATCGGTTGGACCGCGAAGATGTTCGACTACATCAACCGTGTTACTCAACGCTTCCGCTTTCGGTCTACGAGGGTACGTAGACACACTCTCCCCTCTCGTTGCTATGCATCTCCTAGATAGATCTTGCGTGATCGTAGGAATTTTTTGAAATACTGTGTTCCCCAACAAAGTGGTGTTACACCGCTGCATAGAGGGGGAGATAGTTGGTGATGACGGCAGTGAAGTTGTTGGTGTAGATCGCGGCACGATGATGGCCCCGGGGGTGTTCCGGCACCACCGGGAGAGAGGGGGAGAGAGCCCCTCCTTCTTTTTATTCCTTGACCTCCCCCCCTGGATGGGAGAAGGGTTTCCCCTCTGGTCCATGGCCTCCATGACGGCGGAGGAGCGGGAGACCCTCCGAGATTGGAGCTCTCTCTCTCTCTCTCTCTCTCTCTCTCTGTCTGTCTGTTTCCTTGTGTTTATGCGCTCCCTATTTCTGGCCTATCACCATTTTTTAAATTCCCAGAGATCCATAACTCCGATTGGGCTAAAATTTTAACATGATTTTTATCCGGATATTAGCTTTCTTGCGCCATAAGAAGGGCACCAATCGCCTTACGGGGTGACCAAGGGAACAACATATGTTGTTATGCGGTTTGACCGATAAATATCTTCGTAGAATATGTAGGATCCAATATGAGCATCCAGGTTCCGCTATTGGTTATTGACCGGAGATGTGTAAAAGTCATGTCTAGATAGTTCTCGAACCTGTAGGGTCCGCACGCTTGACGTTCGATGAAAATTTGTATTATCAGTTATGTGATTTGATGTACCGAAGGTTGTTCCGAGTCCCGGAGGAGATCAGGGACATGACGAGGAGTCTTGAAATGGTCGAGACGTAAAGATCGATATATAGGAAGGCTATATTCGAACATCGGAAAGGTTCCGAGTGATTCGGGTATTTTTCGCAGTACCATAGAGCTAGGGGAATTCACCGGGGGAAGTAGTGGGCCTTACCCGGCCATACGGGAAAGGAGAGAAGGGTATCAAGGGGTGGCCGTGCCCCCCATGGCAAGTCTGAATTGGACTAGGGAGGGGGCGGCGCCCCCTCTCTTTCCTTCTCCGTCTCCTACTCCTTCCCTCTCTCCCCTCTTGGAAAAGGAAGGGGTCTCCAACTAGGATTGGGAATCCTAGTTGGACTTCCCCTATAGGCGCGCCCCTCCTAGGCCGGCCTCCTATTCCCCCTCCTTTATATACGTGGGCAGGGGCACCCCAAAGGCACTCCAAGATTTGTCTTAGCCGTGTGCGGTGCCCCCCTCCACAGGTTTCCACCTCGGTCATATTGTCATAGTGCTTAGGCGAAGCCATGCGTTGGTAACTTCATCATCACTGTCACCACGCCATCGTGCTGACGAAACTCTCCCTCGGCCTCAGCTGGATCTAGAGTTCGAGGGATGTCACCGAGCTGAACATGTGCAGATCGCGGAGGTGTCGTGCGTTCAGTACTTGATCGGTTGGATCGCGAAGACGTTTGACTACATCAACCGTGTTACTTAATGCTTCCGCTTTCGGTCTATGAGGGTACGTAGACACACTCTCCCCTCTCGTTGCTATGCATCTCCTAGATAGATCTTGCGTGATCGTAGGATTTTTTTTGAAATACTGTGTTCCCCAACAAAGAGGTGTTACACTACTGCATAGATGGGAGATAGTTGGTGATGACAGCGGTGAAGTTGTTGGTGTTGATCACGACACAATGATGGCCCCGGCGGTGTTCTGGCACCACCGGGAGAGAGGGGGAGAGAGCCCCCCTCCTTCTTTTTCTTCTTTGACCTCCCCCTTGGATGGGAGAAGGGTTCCCCCTCTGGTCCATGGCCTCCATGACGGCGGAGGAGCGGGAGCCCCTCCGAGATTGGATCTCTCTCTCTCTCTCTATTTCCTTGTGTTTATGCGCTCCCTATTTCTGGCCTTTCACCATTTTTTAAATTCCCAGAGATCCGTAACTCCGATTGGGCTAAAATTTTAACACGATTTTTATCCGGATATTAGCTTTCTTGCGCCATAAGAAGGGCACCAATCGCCTTACAGGGTGACCAAGGGAACAACATATGTTGTTATGCGGTTTGACCGATAAAGATCTTCGTAGAATATGTAGGAGCCAATATGAGCATCCAGGTTCCGCTATTGGTTATTGACCGGAGATGTGTCTCGGTCATGTCTACATAGTTCTCGAACCCGTAGGGTCCGCACGCTTAACGTTCGATGACAATTTGTATTATCAGTTATGTGATTTGATGTATCGAAGGTTGTTCGGAGTCCCGGAGGAGATCACTGACATGACGAGGAGTCTTGAAATGCTCGAGACGTAAAGATCGATATATTGGAAGGCTATATTCAAACAGTGGAAAGGTTCCGAGTGATTCGGGTATTTTTCGGAGTACAACAGAGCTAGGGGAATTCGCCGGGGGAAGTAGTGGGCCTTACCCGGCCATACGGGAAAGGAGAGAAGGGTCTCAAGGGGTGGCCGCGCCCCCCATGGCAAGTCTGAATTGGACTAGGGAGGGGGCGGCGCCCCCCTCTCTTTCCTTCTCCCTCTCCTACTCCTTCGCTCTCTCCCCTCTTGGAAAAGGAAGGGTCTCCAACTAGGATTGGGAATCCTAGTTGGACTCCCCCTATAGGCGCGCTCCTCCTAGGCCAGCCTCCTATTCCCCTCTCCTTTATATACGTGGGAAGGGGCACCCCAAAGTCACTCCAAGATTTGTCTTAGCCATGTGCGGTGCCCCCTCCATAGTTTTCCACCTCGGTCATATTGTCGTAGTGCTTAGGCGAAGCCCTGCGTTGGTAACTTCATCATCACTATCACCACGCCGTCGTGCTGATGAAACTCTCCCTCGGCCTCAGCCGGATCTAGAGTTTGAGGGATGTCACCGAGCTGAATGTGTGCACATCGCGGAGGTGTCGTGCGTTCGGTACTTGATCGACTGGATTGCGAAGACGTTCGACTACATCAACCGTGTTACTCAACGCTTCCGCTTTTGGTCTACGAAGGTACGTAGACACACTCTCCCCTCTCGTTGCTATGCATCTCCTAGATAGATCTTTCGTGATCGTAAGATTTTTTTTGAAATACTGTGTTCCCCAACAAAGTGGTGTTACACCGCTGCATAGAGGGGGAGATAGTTGGTGATGACGGCGGTGAAGTTGTTGGTGTAGATAGCGGCACGATGATGGCCCCGGCGGTGTTCCGGCACCACCGGGAGAGAGGGGGAGAGAGCCCCCCTCCTTCTTTTTCTTCCTTGACCTCCCCCCTGGATGGGAGAAGGGTTTCCCCTCTGGTCCATGGCCTCCATGATGGCGGAGGAGTGGGAGACCCTCCAAGATTGGATATCTCTCTTTCTCTCTCTATGTTTCCTTGTGTTTATGCGCTCCCTATTTCTGGCCTTTCACCATTTCTTAAATTCCCAGAGATCCGTAACTCCGATTGGGCTAAAATTTTAACATGATTTTTATCCAGATATTAGCTTTATTGCGCCATAAGAAGGGCACCAATCGCCTTACGGGGTGACCACAAGGGCCCAGGGCGCGACCTACGCCTGGTGCACGCCCCTCACCCTTGTGGGCCTCTCGGGCATCGTCTTGCATTGATTTTCCCCCAAAAATCACATATATTCCAAAAAAACTCCATAAGTTTTTATCCCATTTGGACTCCATTTGATATGGATTTTCTGCGGAGCAAAAAATATGCGACAAACGGGAACTAGCGCTTGGCACTGGATCAATATGTTAGTCCAAGAAAATCATATAAATTGTTGCCGAAAGTTTGTAAAAGTTGTATAATATTGGCATGGAACAATCAAAAATTATAAATACGATGGAGATGTATTAGTCATCAATGGTGAACATCTCCATGTTGATCATATCTACTATATGACTCATGTTCGACCTTTCAGTCTCAAGTGTTCCGAGACCATGTGTGTACATGCTAGGCTATCAAGTTTAATCCAAGTATTCTGCTTGTGCAAAAGTGGCTTACACCCGTTGTATGTGAATGTAGAGTCTATGACACCCGATCATCACGAGGTTCTTTGAAACTATGAACTTTAGCAATGGTGCATACTCGGGGAGAACACTTTTATCTTGAAATTAAGTGAAGGGATCATCTTATAATGCTACCATCGTTCTAAGAAAAATAAGATGCATAAAGGATAAACATCACATGCAATCAGAAATAAGTGACATGATATGGCCATCATCATCTTGTGCTTTTGATCTCCATCTTCAATGCATCGGTATGATCTCCATCGTGACTGGCACGACACCTTGATATCCATCATAGTGTCGGGGTCGTCTCGCCAACTATTGCTTCTAAAACTATTGCTAATGCATAGCGATAAAGTAAAGCAATTACATGGCGCTTAAGTGATTGACATGCAGGTCATATAATAATTAAAGACAACCCTAAGGCTCCTGCAGGTTGTTGTACTCATTGACATGCAAGTTGTGAACTTATTACAAAACATGATCATCTCATACATCAACATATATCACATCACATCTTGACCATATCACATCAGAACATGGCCTGCAAAAACAAGTTAGACGTCCTCTACTTTGTTGTTGCAAGTTTTACGTGGCTACTACGGGAAACTAGCAAGAACCGTTCTTACCTACACAAAACCACAACGGTGATTATCAAGCTATCTAACCTTATGCAAGGACTGCCATAGTCAAATCTGATTCAACTAAAGTAGGAGAAACAGACATCCGCCGGCCACCTTTATGCAAAACAAGTTGCATGTCAATCAATGGAACCGGTCTGGACATGTAAGGTTGGTCTGGGCCGCTTCATCCCACAATGCCGTCGAATCAAAATAATACATTAGTGGGAAGCAATATGAACCTCACCGCCCAAAACTCCTTTGTGTTCTACTCGTGCATATCATCTATGAATAGACCTGGATCATGATGCCACTATAGGGGAACATTGCATGGAAAAGAAAAAAAACTCTATGCACATGCAAGATCTATCGATGGAGATGCATAGCTACGAGAGGGGGATAACATCTTCATACCCTTGAAGATCGCTAAGCGGAAGCGTTTACCAATGCGGTTGATGTAGTGGTACACCTTCAGGATCCGTCCCGATCAAATACCGAACGTGTGACACCTCCGTGTTCAGCACATGTTTAGCTCGATGACGTCCTCGCCTTCTTGATCCAGCAAGAGGGCGAGGTAGTAGATGAGTTCCGGCAACATGATGGTGTGGTGACAGTGGTGGTGAAGAACAATGTCCGTAGGGCTTCGCCAAGCACAATGAAATCTATGACGGAGGATAAACCAGAGGGGGCGGGGTTGCCGACACACAGCTTGGTGAATCTTGATGTGTTCTGGGTGCTAGCCCTGTCTCTCTATTTATATGTTGAGCCCTGGGGTTGTTTCTTAGGGAGAGGGCCTCCCCAAAGTCGTTTTGGAACGCAAGGAAGAGTCCTTCTCGAACTCCAGGGCGAAACTCTACGGTTCTTGGCGTTTATGTAAACGCCACGGACTACCGCGTCTGGCCCAGGGGGCAGACGCCAGGAACCCTGGCGTCTAGCCCCTGCCCTAGGAGAAAACCCCTTTGTGTACTGTCTTAAGGCCTCATGGGCCTTACCCCTTGGACAAACCATATCATTCTATATATCAATTTTTACCTCCGGGCCACTCCGGAACTCCTCTCATGTCTGTGATCTCATCCGAGACTCCAAACAACATTTGTCACCAACATCCATAACTCATATAATACTATATCGTCAACAAACATTAAGCGTGTGGACCCTATGGGTTCGAGAATGATGTAGAGATGACCGAGAAGCTTCTTCGGTCAATAACCAATAGCGGGACCTGGATTCGCATATTGGTTCCTACATATTCTACGAAGATCTTTATCGGTCAAACCTTTATGACAACATACGTAGTTCCCTCTTTCCGCCAGTATGTTACTTGCCCGAGATTTGATCATCGGTATCTCCATACCTAGTTCAATCTCGTTACCGGTGTAACATCCCAAAATTCTAAATTTTGGAATGTTATAATAAATAGATAGATTTGACTGATTGTTTGATTGATTGTCTGAAAGTGAGTGAATTTGAAACTTTTGAAAGTTAAATGAGAGGGAATAAAAGGACTTTCCCAAACTTTCATTTTTGCCTTTATGCTCCCCGTGAATTCAAATACTTTTTCATCACGAAACCCTGGAGAGAAGATGACATGACTTCTTCCATTTAATTAAATGACAAGGGGTGTTGAAAATATTTGAATTTCATTTGAGAATATTTCCAATTCTGAAACTTTATGCAACTCAATGATTTTCATGAGAGAAGATAAAATGACTTCTTCAAATTATATGAAATATGAGTTGGGAGTTCAAAGAATTAAATTCAAAGTTCTTTTGAATTTATTTTCAATTTGGAGTTATTTGAGTTTTATTCAAATTATTTTTCTGCAAAAATAAAATATATGGAAATTTGGGTAACATGATTCCCTACAACAGAAAATTGGAGAAAAATTAATTTGGAATCATTTTGGTATTTTTAGAATGATTTTTATTGGATTTTATTAGAGCAGGAGCATTGTTAGAATTATTAGAATTTTTGTGTATTTTATTTAATGTTAGTAAAATGTCCAGGTTGTAGAAAATATTTTTCTGAATTTTTTTGATATATTATATGCCCATATAATATATTTATTTTATTTTATTTTATTCTTTTTCTGTGTTATTGTTTTTTTATTAAAAAAAATAATTCCCGCCGCCGTACTGGGCCGACACAACCAACCGGGCCAGGCCAGCCGCAGCCCAGCAGCTCCCCGCGCGCGAACCGCCTTCCGCTCGCTCGCCCGCTCGTAGCCCCGATCGGGTACTGCCTCTCTGTGCCGCCGACAGGTGGGACCCACCTGTCGGGTTCTTCTCCTACCCGCTGCCAGAGTCCGTCCAGCACTCCTCGCCGGCGACGCCGTGTCCAGGCGGGACTCCTCTCCCTCTGCCCCTCGCGCAAGCCGACCCCCTCCTCCTATTTATACCGCCGCCCGGTCCCCGTTCCTCCTCCTTTGCCGCAAACCGCAGCCGCCGCCGCCCTCGCCGGAGTTCCCGCCTCCGACGAGATCTGCCGCTGCCGCCGCGCCCCATTCCGTCACCCTCGACCTTCGCCGACGCCACCATCGCCTTCCCCTACTCGCGCCGCTTCTCCCCGACCCCGTGGCCACGCCGGAGGACCGCCGCAGCAGCGACCCCGACGACCCCGACGCCGCTGCCGCCTCCTTCTCCGGCGACGTCGACGCCCACCACCGCGATAAGCCGCCGGTGCTCCTTGTCCGTCCGATCTAGGTTAGATGGATAGGATTAGATTAGTTTTTTTTCTTTTCGAATCGTTTTTACTTACTTAGTGAATGTTCACCGCTTTGCCTTCGCAGCGAACGGATTTTAACCAATGGATTTCTGACACGTGGCCAGGGACCTAGGTGTAGATTTTATTTTTCAGTTTAGTCCCTGATTTTCAAAACACCACAACTTTTCAACCGTTAGTCCAAATTCAACGAAACCAACGCCCACGTCTTCGTTACGATCTCCTCTATCCAGTAAAACAACTCAAACATGTTTTTGAAAATTTTAAAATTTGAATTAGGCCAGATTTGAATTCAAACTTCGTTTGATCATAACTTGAGTTTCGTAGCTCCGTTTGAGTTGTTTCTTTTTGCAAATCGAAGCTCTTGATCTAAACATTCTAATAAGGCCAAATTCACATAATTTTGGTACTGTTAGAAATTGTTTTAGGTTGCAAGAGTTATTTGCTTGGTTTTGATGTTTCCGAATCGTCTTCTTCCTGATCTTTTGAGTGATTGCTTATGTGTGGTTACTATTGCTTGCTTACGATAGATTGACCGAAGTGTGACGAGTAGATCTATAAAGAGTTTTGAGTGCGAATCATCTTCATCAACATTGCAGGCAAGTTCACACTTTGATCATATCCCCTTCCATACCCAGTTTTTTTGCATTAGATCAATCTTCAGACATTGCATGATTAGGATCTAATTAAACTGTGGGATGGGAAGTAGATGAGGTAGTACCTATTACCTGTTTATTATCAAACCTTTGGGAGTTACTTCTACATTTGCTTATTATGCCATGCTATGCTAGTAGACGTGGATTGGGTTTTGAGAGTATCCATGACAGATGTGAGATTGTTAATTAATGGTTTACTTAAGGTGGCAACTTAAACACACATCTGGGTGGATTGAGGCACCTGGTTATTCTAGGATTGCCTGTCTAGGCACCTGGGTAATCCAGGACTTGCCTGTTTTCTTTTGGACCACCACCCAGGCTCAAAGGGATCATGAGATTTTTCAAACTAGAAACTTCCGTGTGCAGCCACAAGCCATTATGGGCTCTGGCATAGTTGAGTAAGTCGTGCAAACTCTTACAGGGTAGACTAGCAGATGTAGGGGAAAGTAGGTGTACCGGTCTATCCATCGTAAGGTGCTAGCGCTTCTGAAAGACTGTGTCTCGGTCATTCGTTTCTCAAACACCATGTAGTGCGAGAAATCCAACGGAGGCGATCGAGTCTTGTGGGGAAAAGTGCGCAAACCTCTGCAGAGTGTATAAACTAATCATGATTAGCCGTGTCCCCGGTTATGGACATCTTGAGTATCTAGTTCTTGGATTATCCTGTTGATCTCATCATGTTACTTTAAATGAAAATTGTTGGGTTTTAATGATGTTACTTAATTGGGATTGAGAATGCTGTCAACCATTCTCAATGTTCAACAACCACCATGATAGTTAATTAAAATGTATTCCTTTACAATAGGGAAAAATTGGCTTTTCGCAAAAACCTTATAACCATAGAGCTTTTCCACCAGCCAAATATGCATGTAGTGATAGTCTTTATTCATCATTCTCTATGGTGTGAATTTGCCAGTACATTCAATGTACTGACCCTCTATGGCTGCAACGTCTCATGTTGCAGGATTTTCTTACGACGAGTAAGTGATACGTTAGGGTTACGATTTCTACACTCAACTTTGCCGTTGGTGTTGATGGGAATCCACAACCTTGTTACTTCCGCTATTTTGGATTTGAGGTAATAGTATTTACGTTACTTTTACATGTGATTTACCTCTGCTATAAATCCTCGAGTACTGTGTGTGTCAGCATACCGATCCAGGGATGACACTTAAGCACAAAGACTTGATCCATTCGGGTCAGGTCGCTACAACCGGCAAGTCTCTTTACTTGTTTCGTAATACATCATCATGTAACTAACTCCTTAGTCACTTTGCTTGCAAGCTTCTTGTGATGATGTATTACCGAGAGGCCCAAAGATACCTCTCCATCATATGGAGTGACAAATCCCAGTCTTGATCCATGCCAACTCAACAAACACTTTCGAATATACATGTAGAGCACCTTTATGATTGCTTAGTTACGTTGTGAAGTTTGATAACACACAAGGCATTCCTCCAGAGTCCGGGAGTTGCACGATCTCATGGTCAAAGAAACATGTATTAGACATTAAGAAGGTAGTAGCAATAAACTGAACGATCATATGCTATGATAACGGTTGGGTCTTGTCCATCACATCATTCTCCTAATGATATGATCCCGTTATCAAATGAGCTCATGTCTATGTTAGGGAACCTTAACCATCTTTGATCAACGAGCTAGTCTAGTAGAGGCTCAGTAGGGACACGGTATTTGTTTATGTATCCACACATGTATTTAAGTTTCCGGTCAATATAGTTCTACCATGAATAATAAACCTTTCTCATGATTAAGGAAATATAATAGAAACCATTTTATTGCTGCCTCTAGGGCATCTAGCTCATGGGATCCGTCATCTGATCGCAACAATCGGGTATGGGAAAAGGGGGGGCTGCAGAATGCCAGATGAGAAGGGGAAAACCTGGCCTATCAAAGACTAGAATCTTCAAGCATCTTGCAGCATCAGAAGAGATAAGAGTATATCATATTATAACAGTAGTAAGTATGTTGTAACAATGCCCAGAGATTACTTTCTCGACTCACTGCTACAAAGCAATCCCGGAGCCATCATATCTATTTCTCATGCCTGGGCATCCAGTTCTAGTTGTACCGATCGGGATACAACTCCAAGCGTTCGTTACCGTGGACATGGCTATTCGAATAGATATACTTCCCTACATGGGTGCACCAACTTACCCAAAACGCTCGATCAACTTCAGTCGGACACATCATCAGGTCATGACCGGCCTCGACCGATCAACACGCCCCTAGTCCTACCTAGGCCCAACAGAGAGGCCAGCACACCAGTTTACATCCTAAATGCGAAGGGGTCATGGGCCAATCATCCTTTGCAATCTTGCGCATTACGAGGACGGTCGGGATAGGTCGGCGGTGGCATCTAGTTCCGGGGATCCATCATCTGATCGCAACAATCGGGTATGGGAAAAAGGGGGTAGCAAAGCAACCATGAGTACTCATCCAAAGTACTCGCAAGACTTACATCGAATCTAAACTAAGTATGCATCTGTAAAGGAATGGGTTTTATCTGTGGACTGAACTGCAGAATGCCAGAAGAGAAGGGGAAAACCTAGCCTATCAAAGACTAGTGATAACCCACAAATATAGGGGATCGCAACAGTTTTTGAGGGTAGAGTATTCAACCCAAATTTATTGATTCGACACAAGGGGAGCCAAAGAATATTCTCAAGTATTAGCAGCTGAGTTGTCAATTCAACCACACCTGGAAAATTAATATCTGCAGCAAAGTGTTTAGTAGCAAAGTAATATGATAGTAGTGGTAACAGTGGTAAAAGTAACAGTAGCAGTTTTGGTTTTATAGTGATTGTAACAGTAGCAACGGAAAAGTAAATAAGCGAAGAACAATATATGAAAAGCTCGTGGGCAATGTATCAGTGATGGATAATTATGTCGGATGCAATCAATCATGCAATAGTTATAACATAGGGTGACACAGAACTAGCTCCAGTTCATCAATGTAATGTAGGCATGTATTCCGAATATAGTCATACATGCTTATGGAAAAGAACTTGCATGGCATCTTTTGTCATACCCTCCCATGGCAGTGGGGTCCTATTGGAAACTAAGGGATATTAAGGCCTCCTTTTAATAGAGTACCAGACGAAAGCATTAACACATAGTGAATACATGAACTCCTCAAACTACGGTCATCACCGGTAAGTATCCCGATTATTGTCACTTCGGGGTTAACGGATCATAACACATAATAGGTGACTATAGACTTGCAAGATAGGATCAAAAACTCACATATATTCATGAAAACATAATAGGTTCAGATCTGAAATCATGGCACTCGGGCCCTAGTGACAAGCATTAAGCATAGCAAAGTCATAGCAACATCAATCTCAGAACATAGTGGATACTAGGGATCAAACCCTAACAAAACTAACTCGATTACATGATAAATCTCATCCAACCCATCACCGTCCAACAAGCCTACAATGGAATTACTCATGCACGGCGGTGAGCATCATGAAATTGGTGATGGAGGAAGGTTGATGATGACGATGGCGACGGATTCCCCTCTCCGGAGCCCCGAACGGACTCCAGATCAGCCCCCCCGAGAGAGTTTAGGGCTTGGCGGCGGCTCCGTATTGTAAAACACGATGATTTCTTCTCTCTGATTTTTTTTCTCCCCAAAAGTGAATATATGGAGTCAAGATGGATGTCGGTGGAGCATTAGGGGGCCCACAAGGCTGGGGGCGCGCCCAGGGGGTAGGCACGCCCCCCACCCTCATGGACAGGGTGTGGCCCCCCTGACGTGGATCTTTTCGCCAGTATTTTTTATATATTCCAAAAATAATCTACGTTGATTATCAGGTCATTCCGAGAACTTTTATTTCTGCACAAAAATAACACCATGGCAATTCTGCTGAAAACCACGCCGGTACAGGTTAGTGCCATTTAAATCATGCAAGTTAGAGTCCAAAACAAGGGCAAAAGTGTTTGGAAAAGTAGATACGACAGAGACGTATCAACTCCCCCAAGATTAAACATTTGCTTGTCCTCAAGCAATTTAGTTGATAAACTAAAAGTGATAAAGAAAAACTTTTACAAACTCTGTTTGCTCTTGTTGTTGTAAATATGTAAAGCCAGCATTCAAGTTTTTAGCAAAGATTATGAACTAACCATATTCACAATGACACTTAGGTCTCATGTTTACTCATATCAATGGCATAATCAACTAGCAAGCAATAATAATGAATCTCGGATGACAACACTTTGTCAAAACAATCATAATATGATATAACAAGATGGTATCTCACTAGCCCTTTCTGAGACCGCAAAACATAAATGCAGAGCACCTTTAAAGATCAAGGGCTGGCTAGACATTGTAATTCATGGTAAAAGAGATCCAGTCAAGTCGTACTCAATGTAAACTAACATTAGTACATGCAAATGACGGCGGTGCTCTCTAACTAGTGCTTTTTAATAAGAGGATGATGACTCAACATAAAAGTAAATGGATAAGCACTTCGCAGAGGGAAGTAGGGATTTGTAGAGGTGCCAGAGCTCGATTTTGAAATAGAGATGAATAATATTTTGAGCGGTATACTTTCATTGTCAACATAACAACCGAGAGATCTCGATATCTTCCATGCTACACACATTATAGGCAGTTCCCAAGCAGAATGGTAAAGTTTATACTCCCCCACCACCAACAAGCATCAATCCATGGCTTGCCCGAAACAACGGGTGCCTCCAACTAACAACAATCCTGGGGGAGTTTTGTTTGCAATTATTTTGATTTGATTTGAGCATGGGACTGGGCATCCCAGTGACCAACCATTTTCTCGTGAATGAGGAGTAGAGTCCACTCCTCTTGAGAATAACCTTCCTAGCATGGAAGATACAGACAACCCTAGTTGATACATGATCTATTCGAGCATACAAAACAGAATGTTTATTTGAAGGTTTAGAGTTTGGCACATACAAATTTACTTGGAACGGTTGGTAGATACCGTATATAGGAAGGTATGGTGGACTCATATGGAATAACTTTGGGGTTTATGGAATTGGATGCACAAGCAGTATTCCCGCTTAGTACAAGTGAAGGCTAGAAAGAGACTAGGAAGCGACCAGCTAGAGAGCGACAACAGTCATGAACATGCATTGAAATTAATCAACACCGAATGCAAGCATGAGTAAGATATAATTCACCATGAACATAAATATCGTAGAAGCTATGTTGATTTTGTTTCAACTACATGCGTGAACATGTGCCAAGTCAAGCCAATCGAATCATTCAAAGGAGGATACCACCCTATCATACCACAACACAACCATTTTAATAGCATGTTGACACGCAAGGTAAACCATTATAAACTCCTAGCAAATTAAGCATGGCATAAGCAACTATAATCTCTAATTGTCATTGCAAACATGTTTCGTTCATAATAGGCTGAATCAAGAACGATGAACTAATCATATTTACATAAACAAGAGAGGTCGAGTTCATACCAGCTTTTCTTATCTCAATCAGTTCATCATATATCTTCATTATTGCCTTTCACTTGCACGACCGAATGGTGTGGATAATATAATAGTGCACGTGCATTGGACTAAGATGGAATATGCAAGCATTAAATTCAAGAGAGAAGTCAAGGTAATATGGGCTCTTCGTTAGATCAACAATAATGCATGTGAGAGCCACTCAACATTGTCATCATGGTCTTGTCCTCTCGACCGCCAAGGAAAAGAAAGAAAATAAAACTATTTACACGGGAAAGCTCCCAACAAGCAAAAGAAGAACGATATTTTTTTATGGGTTTTCTTTTTAATTACTACTACTACAGGCATGGAAAGTAAACTAACTAAAAGCTACAACTAATTTTTTTGGTTTTTCTTAAGGTTTTTCAAACACACAAGAAGATAGCTTAAAAAGAAATTAAACTAGCATGGATGATACGATGAAAAAGTATGAGCACCGACAACTGGCATGAGTGTGTGAACATGAATGTAATGTCGGTGAGAGATACGTACTCCCCCAAGCTTAAGCTTTTGGCCTAAGTTGGTGTATGCCCATGGATCAAAACTGTAGCTGGGGTCGTAGTGAGAAGGGTCCTCAGATTGCCACTGGCTGGCAATCTCCTCCGAATTCCACTGATAAACAGACTGACGGTGAGGATCAGATGGTGGCTCCGGCTCTGCAGCTGACATCTAGCTCCAGTAGGCATGAATGGCCTCTGGCAGAACAAGGTACATGCCTAAAAATATGTTGAACAAAGAGGGCGCAGGCAAGGTAATAAACTCACAATAATTTTTGTTAAATATCAATTTATATTTGAGTATATTATTCTTATCCTTAACAATAAACTCATGTTCTACCATACTCTTATAACCTAGAACAATAGGAGGCAACAACTTTTCCTCTTTCTCATAATGCCTGATAGGTATGTTAAAGTGTGCAGCAAGGCGCGAGGCAAAGATGCCTCCGAGGACGGGGCCCTTAGTACGGTTCAGATTTAACCGTTTAGCAACAATAGCGCCTAAACTGAAAGTAGTATCATGAAACAAGGCATGGCGCAAAATAACAATATCACGGGCACTAAGGTTTCCACAGTTCCCACGACCAATTAAGCATCTACTAGCAAATGTTGCAAAGTAACATAGAACAGGAAAATGTATGCTAGTGATTCTTGCATTGGAAACTTTCCTCGTTTCCCTTACAATAATTGTATCAATAAATCCCTCCACATCATTACAATGTGGTTCCTCTATGCCGCCTTTAAAGGGTATCAAACAGACCCGGCAAAAATCATAAAGTGACATCTCCTTATGCTCATCATATAAATAAAATTCCACCGAAGGTGGTGATCTCCTAGCATGGAAATGAAAATTTTGCACAAAGATATTGGTGAGTAAGAGATACTGTTTACGCTGGTCGTGGAGGAAGGCGGTGAGACCTCCATGTTGGGGATCGTTGCAGAAATTAAAATTTTCTACGCATCACCAAGATCAATCTATGGAGAAACTAGCAACGAGAGAGAGGGGAGTGCATCTTCATACCCTTGAAGATCGCGATGCGGAAGCATTGCAAGAATGCGGTTGGAGGAGTCGTACATGCAGCGATTCAGATTGCGGTCGATTCTGATCTAAGCGCCAAACAACGGCGCCTCCGTGTTCAACACACGTGCAACCCGGTGACGTCTCCCACGCCTTGATCTAGCAAGGAGGAGGGAGAGGTTGGGGAAGACAACTCCAGCAGCAGCACGATGGCTTGGTGGTGGTGGAGCAGAGTGGTTTCCAGCAGGGCTTCGCCAAGCACTATGGAGAACGAGGATGTGGAGAGGTAGGGCTGCG
>NC_041390.1:410854194-410860832 GCF_002162155.2 Triticum dicoccoides | reverse complement strand
AGAGAGAGAGAGAGAGAGAGAGAGATAGAGAAAGAGAGAGAGAGATTCGTGTCCTTGGCAGCCCCAAACCCCCACTATTTATAGGAGGAGGGGAGGAGGGTGTGCCCCTGCTAGGGTTTCCACCCCTAGGGGCGGCAGCCCTAGATGGGATGGAGGGGGGCGGCCAAGAGGGGGAGAGGGGGGCACGCCCTAGGGTGGGCCTTAGGCCCATCTGCGCCTAGGGTTTCCCCCTTCTCCTCCTAGCTGCACCTTGGGCCCTGGTGGGAGGCGCACCAGCCCACTCAGGGGCTGGTCCCTTCCCACTCTTGGCCCATGCAAGCCTCCGGGGCTGGTGGCCCCTCCCGGTGGACCCCCGGAGCCCTATGGTGGTCCCGGTACATTACCGGTGATGCCCGAAACACTTCCGGTGGTCAAAACCTCACTTCCTATATATTATTCTTTACCTACGGACCATTTAGGAACTCCTCGTGACGTCCAGGATCTCATCCGGGACTCCGAACAACATTCGGTAACCACGTACAAACTTTCCCTATAACCCTAGCGTCATCGAACCTTAAGTGTGTAGACCCTATGGGTTCGGGAGGCATGCAGACATGACCGAGACATCTCTCTGGTCAATAACCAACAACGGGATCTGGATACCCATGTTGGCTCCTACATGTTCCACGATGATCTTATCGGATGAACCACGATGTCGAGGATTCAATCAATCCCGTATACAATTCTCTTTGTCTACCGGTATGATACTTGCCCGAGATTCGATCGTCGGTATCCCTATACCTTGTTCAATCTCGTTATCGGCAAGTCGCTTTTACTCGATCCGTAACACATCATCCCGTGATCAACTCCTTGATCACATTGAGCTCATTATGATGATGTCCTACCGAGTGGGCCCAGAGATACCTCTCTGTCACACGGAGCGACAAATCCCAGTCTCAATTCGTGCCAACCCAACAGACACTTTTGGAGATACTCGTAGTGCACCATTATAGCCACCAAGTTACGTTGTGACATTTGGCACACCCAAAGCATTTCTACGGTATCCGGGAGTTGCAAAATCTCATGGCCTAAGGAAATGATACTTGACATTAGAAAAGCTTTAGCAGACGAACTACACGATCTTGTGCTATGATTAGGATTGGGTCTTGTCCATCACATCATTCTCCTAATGATGTGATCCCGTTATCAATGACATCCAATGTCCATGGTCAGGAAACCGTAACCATCTATTAATCAACGAGCTAGTCAACTAGAGGCTCACTAGGGACATGTTGTGGTCTATGTATTCACACATGTATTACGATTTCCGGATAACACAATTATAGCATGAACAATAGACAATTATCATGAACAAGGAAATATAATAATAACCATTTTATTATTGCCTCTAGGGCATATTTCCAACACTGCATTCTCAGCCAAATGATAAAAATCTTCATGAATCCCGGCTTCTCTCAAGAACTCATCGCAAGGCCATTCACATGGCCGAACCTCCGCGGTACGAGGGAGATTATCCCTCGAGCTTCGGCTTCTTGTTCTCTTCACTTTGCTTATCCTTCGAGCTTCGGCTTGATGAGCCCAGAAAAAATCTCTTCATCTTTTTCTGATTTTTTTTGAATATTTTAGTAACTTAAAATAAAAGTGAACCAAACTCAACAAGATTGATAACAACTACTCCTACAAGTGCCTAGAGGCTATATCATGCATTAAAACTACTTTTGACCACATAAATTTGACATGCAAGCTCAAGAACAGGGGCACCTAAGCAGCAAAAATTTGCAATGAATAAAGCACTAGAACAAATACTAATTGGACCATTGGAAGAGTCACATACCAAAGAACAATCCCCAAATCAGTTTTGTGAATGGAGCTTTGAGCAAGGAGATCGAAAATGGCAGCATGATGAGCAAGAACTCGGGTTTGAGCTGCCTAGAGTTTTTTTTCTGGAGCAAGACGAAGTGTGTGAGTGCAAGGATAAGTGGAGGGGACCCACGTGGGGTCCACAAGGCAGGGGGCGCGCCTAGGGGGTGGGCACGCCCTCCACCCTCGTGGGCACGTGGCTGCTCTCCCTGCTATGTTCTGAGTGCCTAAAATCCTCAAATATTCTAGAAAAAAATCATATTTCATTTTCAGGGCATTTGGAGAACTTTTATTTTCGGGGTATTTTTTTATTGCATGGATAATTCAGAAAGCAGACAGAAAATACTATTTTTGCTTTATTCAATATAAATAACAGAAAGTAAAAGGGGGGTATAGAGAGTTGTGTTTTCTAAATTCATCCATCTCATGCTCATCAAAAGGAATCCACTAACAAGGTTGATCAGGCCTTGTTAACAAACTCATTCTGAATAACATGAAACCGGGGAATTTTCGAATAACACTAGGTTACCTCAATGGGGATATGCACATCCCCAACAATAAGAATATCATATTTCTTCTTGACAGTAGGAAGAGGAAATTTAAAACCTCCAATAGTGATTGTTGAAAATTTTCCAATACAATTTATACTGTGGACTTGAGGTTGTTTCCTTGGAAAGTGTACTGTATGCTCATTACCATTAATATGAAAAGTGACATTGCCTTTGTTGCAATCAATAACAGCCCCTACAGTATTCAAAAAGGGTCTACCAAGGATAATCGACATACTATCGTCCTTAGGAATTTCAAGAATAACAAAGTCCGTTAAAATAGTAACGTTTGCAACCACAACAGGCACATCCTCACAAATACCGACATGTATAGCAGTTGATTTATCGGCCATTTGCAGAGATATTTCAGTAGGTGTCAACTTATTCAAATCAAGTCTACGATATAAAGAGAGAGGCATAACACTAACACCAGCTCCAAGATCAGATAAAGCAGTTTTAACATAGTTTCTTTTAATGGGGCATGGCATAGTTGGTACTCCGGGATCTCCAAGTTTCTTTGGCATTCCACCCTTAAAAGTGTAATTGGCAAGCATTGTGGAAATTTCAGCTTCCGGTGTCTTTCTTTTATTAGTAACGATATCCTTCATGTATTTAGCATAAGGGTTCATTTTAAGCATATGAGTCAAATGCATACGCAAAAAGATAGGTCTAATCATTTCAGCAAAGCGCTCAAAATCCTCATCATCCTTTTTCTTGGATGGTTTAGGAGGAAAAGGCATGGGTTTCTGAACCCATGGTTCCCTTTCTTTACCATGCTTCCTAGCAACAAAGTCTCTCTTATCATAACGTTGATTCTTTGATTGTGGGTTATCAAGATCAACAATAGGTTCAATCTCTACATTATTATTATTGCTAGGTTGAGCATCAACATGAACATCATCATTAACATTATCACTAGGTTCATGTTCATTACCAGATTGTGCTTCAGCATCAGAAATAGAAATATCATTGGGATTCTCAGGTGTGTCAACAACAGGTTCACTAGAACCATGCAAAGTCCTTTCATTTTTCTTTTTCTTCCTCTTAGAAGGACTAGGTGTATCAACATTAGCTCTCTGAGAATCTTGCTCAATTCTCTTGGGGTGGTCCTCAGGATACAAAGGTTCATGAGTCATTTTACCTCCTCTAGTCATAACTCTAACAGCATTATCATTCTTCTTATTATTTAATTCACTGAGCAAATCATTCTGAGCTTTAAGCACTTGTTCTACTTGAGTGGTAACCATAGAAGCATGTTTACTAATAAGTTTAAGTTCACCTTTAACTCTAGACATATAATCACTCAAGTGTTCAAGCATATCAGCATTGTGTTTCAATTGTCTACCAACATAAGCATTGAAGTTTTCTTGTTTAGAAATAAAATTGTCAAACTCATCTAAGCATTGGCTAGCAGACATATTATGAGGAATATCACCTTCATCAAATCTATAGAGAGAATTTACCTTTACTACATGTGTCGGGTTATCAAGACCATGTATTTCTTCAACAGGTGGTAAATTCTTAACATCTTCGGCTTTAATACCTTTTTCTTTCATAGATTTCTTTGCCTCTTGCATATCTTCAGGACTGATAAATAGAATACCCCTTTTCTTCGGAGTTGTCTTAGGAGTTGGTTCAGGAAGTGTCCAATCATTTGCATTACTCAACATATTATTCAATAGCAATTCAGCTTGATCAACAGTTCTTTCCCTGAAAACACAACCAGCACAACTATCCAGGTAATCTCTGGAAGCATCAGTTAGTCCATTATAAAAGATATCAAGTATTTTGTTTTTCTTGAGAGAATGATCAGGCAAAGCATTAAGTAATTGGAGAAGCCTCCCACAAGCTTGCGGGAGACTCTCTTCTTCAATTTGCACAAAATTATATATTTCCCTTAAAGCAGCTTATTTCTTATGAGCGGGGAAATATTTAGCAGAGAAGTAATAAATCATATCTTGGGGACTACACACACAACCAGGATCAAGAGAATTAAACCATGTTTTAGCATCACCCTTTAATGAGAATGGGAATAACTTAAGGATAAAGTAATAGCGAGTTTTCTCATCATGAGTAAACAGGGTGGCTATATCATTTAATTTAGTAAGATGTGCCACAACAGTTTCAGATTCATAGCCATAGAAAGGATCAGATTCCACCAAAGTAATTAACTCAGGATCGACAAAGAAATCATAATCCTTATCGGTAATAAAGATAGGTGAAGTAGCAAAAGCAGGGTCATATTTCATTCTAGCATTCAAAGACTTTTCTTTAAGCTTAGCTAATAATTTCTTAAGAACAGATCTATCATTGCAAGCTAAAAAGTCTCTAGCAGTTTCTTCATCCATAACATAACCCTCAGGCACAGCAGGCAATTCATATCTAGGGGAGAATCTTCATCATCACTTTCATCAATATTATCAGTTTCAATAATTTCATTCTCTCTAGCCCTAGAAAGTTGTTCATCAAGAAATTCACCTAGTGGCACAGTAGTATCAAGCATAGAAGTAGTTTCATCATAAGCATCATGCAAAGCAGAAGTGGCATCATCAATAACATGCGACCTATCAGAATCAATAGCATGTCTAGGTGTCGCAAGTTTACTCAAAACAGAAGGTGAATCAAGTCCAGAGCTAGATGGCAGTTCCTTACCTCCCCTTGTAGTTGAGGGAAAAATCTTGATTCTTTGATCTTTACAATTCTTCATAGTGATAAGCAGATATAAATCCCAAGTGACTCAAAGAATAGAGCTATGCTCCCCGGCAACGGCGCCAGAAAATAGTTTTGATAACCCACAAGTATAGGGGATCGCAACAATTTTCGATGGTAGAGTATTCAACCCAAATTTATTGATTAAACACAAGGGGAGCCAAAGAATATTCTCAAGTATTAGCAGCTGAGTTCTCAATTCAACCACACATGGAAACTTAATATCTGCAGCAAAGTGTTTAGTAGCAAAGTAATATGATAGTGGTTGTAACGATAGAAAAAGTAATTTTTTTGGTTTTATAGTGATTATAACAGTAGCAACGGAAAAGTAAATAAGCGAAGAACGATATATGAAAAGCTCGTAGGCAATGGATCAGTGATGGATAATTATGTCGGATGCGATCAATCATGCAACAGTTATAACATAGGGTGACAAAGAACTAGCTCCAGTTCATCAATGTAATGTAGGCATGTATTCCGAATATAGTCATACGTGCTTATGGAAAAGAACTTGCATGACATATTTTGCCCTACCCTCCCGTGGCAGCGGGGTCCTATTGGAATCTACGGGATATTAAGGCCTCCTTTTAATAGAGTACCGGACCAAAGCATTAACACATAGTGAATACATGAACTCCTCAAGCTACGGTCATCACCGGTAAGTATCCCGATTATTGTCACTTCGGGGTTAACGCATCATAACACATAATAGGTTACTATAGACTTGCAAGATAGGATCAAGAACTCACATATATTCATGAAAACATAATAGGTTCAGATCTGAAATCATGGCACTCGGGCCCTAGTGACAAGCTTTAAGCATAGCACAGTCATAGCAACATCAATCTTAGAACATAGTGGATACTAGGGATCAAACCCTAACAAAACTAACTCGATTGCATGATAAATCTCATCCAACCCATCAACGTCCAGCAAGCCTATGATGGAATTACTCACGCACGACGGTGAGCATCATGAAATTGGTGATGGAGGAAGGTTTATGATGATGATGGCGACGGATTCCCCTCTCTGGAGCCCTGAACACTACAAAAAAAAGACACATCCGTGACATTTTGGGCCGAACGAATTTTTTTCTGTCATACATATGACACTTCTATGACAATAATTGTGACAAAACCCGGTATCATCATAGATGTGGTGGGCTCCTACTTCTATGACAAAAAATCATGACAGAAAATGGGCTTTTCATCCTGGGCGGGCCGGAGACGCGGCTGCATGACATTCTTTGGGCCGTCCATGACGGAAAAAATCATGGTAGAAGCGAGAGGAGGAAAATTTCAGGGAGTTCCCGGTTACGGTGGGAGGTCGGGGGCCGAGCGATGCACGTTTCTCTCGTACACGTACGCGCGTGTGTGCGAGGCGTTGGGCTCTAACTGAACCCGAGCGATTGCACTGCAGGCTACGCATTACTGAACCCGAGCGATCGATCGATGGCTATTAACTGAACCCGATCGAGCGATTCCTTCGCTACTGCTGCTAACTGAAGTCGATTGATTGGAT
>NC_041390.1:410848080-410853939 GCF_002162155.2 Triticum dicoccoides | reverse complement strand
AACAGGACCCCGTGGTGTGGTGGAGGGCTGGATGAACAGTAGAAGGTGGAGGGGTGCCCGTGGAGGGGTGGTTGAACAGGACCCCGTGGTGTGGAGGGCTGGATGAACAGTAGACGGTGGAGGGGTGGTTGAACAGTAGCCGGTGGAGTAGCGCGCGGTGGAGGCTGGATGAACAGGAGCCCGTGGAGGCTGGAGGAGGGCGACGGTAGCCCGTGGAGGCTGGATGAGGTTGACGGTGGAGATGAGCAGTATCCCGTGGAGTCCCATTTTGCGGTACGCCACACCCCTCCCAATGAACATGATCCCCGTTTCGACCGTAGGAGGTCCGTTTCGTCCGTTTTGCGGTACGCCACACCCCTCCCGATCAACAGGACCCCCATTTCGACCGTAGGAGGCCCGTTTCCTCCGTTTTGCAGTACGCCATACCCCTCCCGATCAACAGGACCCCCGTTTCGACCGTAGGAGGTCTGTTTCCTCCATTCTGCGGTACGCCAGGCCTCGTTTCCATCGCCTGTTCCGTCCAAGCCCCCCCGATGAACATGACCACACATTCCGTTCCGACCCAGCCGGTTGTCTCCCACGCGTTCCGTTGCCTCCCGATGAACACGACGCATTCCGTTGCCTCCCGATGAACACGACACATTCCGTTGCCTCCCGATGAACACGACGCATTCCGTTGCCTCCCCATGAACATAACGCATTCCGTTGCCTCCCCATGAACATGACGACGACGCTGTTTCTCCGTTCCGACCCAGCCATGTACACGAGCCCTCGCCGTACGTATGCGCGAGTAGGCGTTCGAGACCCTGCCCGTATGTACACATACGTGGCCGTATTTTCTTTCTTGCCCCTAGGCCGATGTACGTACGTGTACATGCTACGTGCGCGCCTCTACTACGACACGTGCGCGCCTCTACATCCACCAGTATATATGTACGCACACGTTCGCGACCAGAATGACAACGCTACATACGCTTCGACCAGGTGGGTCCCGACTATCAGGCACTTCCTTGCGTGCGAAGATGTAGCTGGTGGGTCCCAGCAGTCAGGGGGGCGAATCTTTTTTTTTGCCCGGACGCACTTCCTTGCGTGTGAAGATGTAGCTGGTGGGTCCCAGCAGTCAGGGGGGCGAATCGTTTTTTTGCCCAGACGCACTTCCTTGCGTGCGAAGATGTAGCTGGTGGGTCCCAGCAGTCAGGGGGAAATGTTTTTTTTCGCGAAATACAATGGCCCGTCCGATGGGTCCCAGCTGTCGGGTGGAGGAATCATTATTTTCCGCGTAATAAGGAGGCACTTCCTTGCTGCGGCCGTGGACCCAGCTGTCAGCCTCTCCACGTACAGTCCACATCCGATGGAAGTCGTTCCTTGACCACGTTGACCACGCCGCGCCGAGAGCACCAGGGCGGTGGACGACGGCGAGGCCTAGGAAGGGGACGACGCGCAGCCGGGGAAGACGCGGCAGTGGAAGCCCACGCGGAGAGAAGTATGAGGGTTCACTGGTTCGGCTGCGGTGTGAGGCTGCCGTCGCCGCAGGGCCTGGCCAGCGGTGGGAATAGTAGGGGGCGGTGAGGCCTCCGCGGCTGAGGGAGTCCTGGATTAGGGGGTCTCCGGACAGCCAGACTATATCTTTGGCCGAACTGTTGGACTATGAAGATACAAGATTGAAGACTTCGTCCCGTGTCCGGATAGGACTCTACTTGGCGTGGAAGGCAAGCTAGGAAGTACGAATATGGATATCTCCTCCTTTGTAACCGACCTTGTGTAACCCTATCCCCCTCCGGTGTCTATATAAACTAGAGGGTTTTAGTCTGTAGGACAACACATACAATCATACCATAGGCTAGCTTCTAGGGTTTAGCCTCTCCGATCTCATGGTAGATCGACTCTTGTAATACTCATATCATCAAGAATAAATCAAGCAGGACGTAGGGTTTTACCTCCATCAAGAGGGCCCGAACCTGGGTAAAACATCGTGTCCCCTGCCTCCTGTTACCATCCGCCTTAGACGCACAGTTCGGGACCCCCTACCCGAGATCCGCCGGTTTTGACACCGACATTGGTGCTTTCATTGAGAGTTCCTATGTGTCATCGCCATTAGGCTTGATGGCTCCTTCAATCATCGATAGAGATGCAGTCCAGGGTGAGACTTTTCTCCCCGGACAGATCTTCGTATTCGGCGGCTTCGCACTGCGGGCCAACTCGCTTGGCCATCTGGAGCAGATCGAAAGTTACGCCCCTGGCCACCAGGTCAGGTTTGGAAGCTTAAAACTACACGGCCGATATCCGCGGAGACTTGATCTTCGACGGATTCGAAACCCTGCCAGGTGCGCTGCACGGTCTCGATGAGCATGATTTAGCTCTGTCGTCGGACAGTGTTCAGGATATCGCACCGGTGACTGCTTCGACCCTCAATTCGGAACCAGTCACGCCATCCATGGACGGGTGGATAGACGCTGCCACGGAAGCCGTATCCTCAGCGGCGATCGAGCCGAATATCGTCCTTACCCTTCATGAGAGCCGTGTTGCCAAACTGCTGGATCCTTCTCTAGCCACGGACTCCGTACCGCCTGCGCCCGTGCCTATTGAATCCGGCTGGGCGCCGATCATGGAGTTTACCTCCGCGGATACTTTTCAGCACTCGCCCTTTGGCGACATACTGAACTCATTAAGGTCTCTCTCCTTGTCAGGAGAGTCCTGGCCGAACTATGTCCGGCAGGATTGGGATGCGAATGACGAAGAAATTCGCCGCCCACCCACCACCCACTTAGTAGCCACTGTCGATGACTTAACTGACATGCTCGACTTCGACTCCGAAGACATCGACGGTATGGACGACGATGCGGGAGGCGAAGAGGAACCACTGCCCACAGGGCACTGGACAGCCACCTCATCGTATGACATATACATGGTGGACACACCTAAATAAGGCAATAGCGACAGGACAGCGGAGGATGACCCCTCCAAGAAGCAACCCAAGCGCCAGCGTCAGCGGCGCCGCTCTAAGTCCCGCCAAGTCAAAAGTGGTGATACCGGCACCGAAGATAATAGCACTCCGGACAGTGCCGAAGACAACAACAATCCCCTCCAACAAGATTTAGAGCAGGAGGATGGAGAAGCCAACCCTCCTGAGAGAGCGGCAGATGGAGAGGCGGAGAATGATAATTACATGCCTCCCTCCGAAGACGAGGCAAGCCTCGACGATGACGAATTCGTCGTGCCAGAGGATCCCGTCGAACAAGAGCGCTTCAAGTGCCGGCTTATGGCCACGACAAATAGCCTTAAGAAAAAGCAGCAGCAGCTTCACGCTGATCAAGATTTGCTAGCTGACCGATGGACTGAAGTCCTGGAGGCCGAGGAATATAAACTCGAACGCCCCTCCAGGAGTTACCCAAAGTGCAGGTTGCTACCCCGACTGGAGGAGGAAGCACCAAAACCTACATCCCTGGCGTATGACGCGGCTTATCGGCCACCTCGTGGCCGCGACAAAGAGGCATTCCAGCCAAAGCTCAGCCCGCACCCCGACGCCATTCAATTAAAAAGACATGGGGAAATACGCGAGACCTGCGAGACGTATTGGAGGACAAAGCAAAACATGCAAGATCGATCTATGGATCATGAGGGCGCGCCACTATGCGAGACAATAATCGTCACGCCGGATACAGTAAAAGTAAGTCCGGTCGGGCCGAACATAGTGGGCAAGACTCATTTGAGCTGCGTCGCGATATAGCCCAGTACAGAGGCGCCGCACACCCCTTATGCGTCACAGACGAAGTAATGGATCATCAAATCCCAGAGGGTTTCAAACCCGTAAATATAGAATCATACGACGGCACAACAGACCCTGCGGTATGGATCAAGGATTTCCTCCTGCACATCCACATGGCCCGCGGTGACGACCTACACGCCATCAAATACCTCCCACTCAAACTCAAAGGACCAGCTCGACATTGGCTCAACAGCTTGCCAGCAGAGTCCATTGGCTGTTGGGAAGATCTGGAAGCCGCATTCCTCGACAACTTTCAGGGCACTTATGTGCGACCACCAGATGCCGATGACTTGAGCCACATAATTCAGCAGCCAGAAGAATCGTCCAGGCAATTCTGGACACGGTTCCTAACAAAGAAAAATCAAATCGTCAACTGTCCGGATGCAGAGGCCCTAGCAGCTTTTAAGCACAACATTCGTGACGAATGGCTCGCCCGGCACCTTGGCCAGGAAAAGCCAAAGTCTATGGCAGCCCTCATGACACTCATGACCCGCTTTTGTGCGGGAGAGGATAGTTGGTTGGCACGCAGCAATAACATATCAAAGAACCATGCCACTTCGGATACCAAGGACGGCAATGGAAGGTCATGTCCCAACAAACATAAGCGCCTCATTAACAGCGAAAATACCGAGGATACGACAGTCAATGCCGGATTCAAAGGCTCTAAACCCGGTCAGCGGAAAAAGCCATTCAAAAGAAGCACTCCGGGCCCGTCCAGTTTGGACCGTATACTCGATCGCTCGTGTCAAATACACGGCACCCCCGACAAGCCAGCCAACCACACCAACAGGGATTGTTGGTTGTTCAAGCAGGCCGGCAAGTTAAATGCCGAAAACAAAGATAAGGGGTCACATAGCAATGATGAGGAGGAGCCCCGGCAGTCGAACACCGGAGGACAGAAGAGGTTCCCCCCACAAGTGCGGACGGTGAACATGATATACGCAACCCACATCCCTAAGAGGGAGCGGAAGCGTGTGCTCAGGGATGTATATGCGTTGGAGCCAGTCGCCCCAAAGTTCAACCCATGGTCCTCTTGTCCGATCACCTTTGATCACAGGGACCACCCCACTAGTATCCGTCATGGCGGATTTGCCACATTGGTCCTAGACCCAATCATTGACGGATTTCACCTCACTCGAGTCCTTGGCGGCAGCAGCCTGAACCTGCTTTATCAGGACACAATGCGCAAAATGGGTATAGACCCCTCAAGGATCAAACCCACAAAAACGACCTTTAAAGGCGTCATACCTGGTGTAGAGGCCCATTGCACAGGCTCAGTCACACTGGAAGTGGTCTTCGGATCCCGGATAACTTCCGAAGTGAAGAGTTAATCTTCGACATAGTCCCGTTCCGCAGTGGCTACCATGCACTGCTTGGGCGAACCGCATTTGCGAGATTCAATGCGGTACCGCATTATGCATATCTCAAGCTCAAGATGCCAGGACCTCGGGGGGTCATCACAGTCAATGGAACACACAGAGCGCTCTCTCCACACGGAGGAGCACACTGCAGCCCTCGCAGCAGAAGAGCAAAGCAGCCTCTTAAGGCAATCCACTAGTTCGGAGATTAAGGACCCGGACACCTTCAAGCGTGCCCGGAGTAATCGGCAACAGGACCGCCTGGCACGTTCCGAGCTCGCATAGCAATGCGGCCCCCACCCCGGTCCCAGCCAAACGGCGAAGTCCGTGCCACGCGTACATAATTACGCATTAAAAATACCATGAGCACAGGTGGGAAGGGGGGCACGACTACGGCACACTCCAAGACGTGGCTTAAACTGCACTAGGGGCTTCCCGCTTTGTTATTTTTCTTTTTCAAGACATTAATCTCTGGAAACCCTGTCCGGCAGCATGATTGCCGAACACATGATGCAGCAACCAAGGAGGCAGAAAGCTACGTCACACCATAGAACTCCCAGGTGGATTACGATAACGAGTGAAATACTTGCTTTAATACTATTCCTCAGCTCGCCCTTGGAAGGGACATGTCAAATAGTCCTACTCTTTGCTTATCACACTACTTGTATCATTCTGCTCTAACGCACCTTTTTGAATAAACAATGCATATCATTAAGACTATTATTGCATTCTTCC
>NC_041390.1:410829000-410847784 GCF_002162155.2 Triticum dicoccoides | reverse complement strand
ATGTTCATTCATGACATCTAGCACCCGTACACTCTGGTACGGCCAATACGCTAGGGGCTTAAGCATACCCCATAATACGGCATGAGAAGTCCGAACACTTTCGATAATGTGGCACCCCAAACTTATAGCATTATATGCATCAGCTCCGAATCATGTCTTGGGTCAATAGTTGGGTTTGCCCGGCTCCCATGTTTTGGTACCTTACGTTCCGCTATATCAGCTAAGGTAGCACTGGGAGAACTATTGCGATTGTGCCCTGGATCTGCTGGGCTAAGCACCTCAGTAGAGAAAGCTAAAACTGACTGTCATGATAAGGCGAGAGACTGGTCGCTGTTCGAGAGGTTTCAAGTCCCTAAAGACTTATGCCGCTTAGAGCGAGGAGTCGACCCTATCCGGCTTAAGGCATGTATAGCGCCCCGAATTCAGCCTTCCGAATACTAGGGGCTTCGCTGAAATTTAAAATTATATAATTCTATGGCTAAGTGAGAGTGATAACGCATTATAGTCCGATTGCCTTGTTCATTGTGCTGAGCACCTCCCTCGAAGGACCCAAAAATGGGAACAAGAGTGCTCAGGTTTATCCCGAACACCCCAGCACTCGTAGAGTGGGGGCAAAATCCAATGACTAGCCATCTCTCAGATTTGATAAACAGCCGAACAGAAGGTAATATCTTAAATTCAAACAAGCCTTGCATAGCGCATATGAACAAGTTTTCATAATATAGGATTACACGAGCAAGTTTATTCAAATATTACATCTTTCACACACTCGTCCGCTAGAAGACGGGAACCCTTCAGGACACCCTCATAGTACATCTTGGGGTGGCGATGCTCCTTGCCCTGCGGCGGCCCTTCCTTCACCAGCTTCACAACGTCCAGTTTAGCCCAGTGCACCTTCGCACGAGAAAAAGCCCGGCGTGCACCTTCGATGCAAATGGACCGCCTGATGACTTCCAGCCGTGGGCAGGCATCCACAAGCCGCCTCACCAGGCCGAAGTAGCTATTGGGAAGGGCGTCACCAGGCCACATCCGGACTATAAAGCCCTTCATAGCCTGTTCGGCTGCCTTGTGCAGCTAGACCAGTTGCTTCAGCTGGTCGCTCAGAGGCATCGGGTGTTCGGTCCCAGTATACTGAGACCAGAACTGCTTCTCCGTTGAGCTTCCCTCCTCGGCCTGGTAAAACTGTGCGGCATCTGACACGTTGCGGGGCAAATCTGCGAATGCTCCTGGAGAGCTCCGGACTTGAGTAAGTAACAAGTAATTTACTTTCACATGCTTGCTTTGCATATTGAATGCATTACCCGCCGCTATCTTCTTCATCGCATCAATCTCCTGAAGGGCTTTTTGGGCTTTAGCCTTGGCACTCTTTGCACTCTCAAGGGCCGCGGCAAGCTCGGACTCTCGCGTCTTCAAGTCAAGCTCCAACGCCTCGTGCTTCGTCACGAGAGCATGGAGCTCTTGCTGCACCTCGCCCACCCGTGCCTCTTGTTTTTCCCGCTCGGTGCGCTCCTGGGCCGCTTTGTTTTCGGCCTCGGATAGCGCTTGCTTCAGGGTTGCCACTTCGGTCATGGCCCCTGGCAAATTAAAGATGATCCTGTCATTTTGCAATCGCATCCTTTTTGTATATATACATATCTATAGACTAGGTATTGCTTACCTTTGTTCTCCTCGAGATGCCTTTTGGCAAGGCCGAGCTCTTTCTTGGACCCTTCGAGGTCCTGCTTCAGTACGGCGACCTCCGCGGTCAGTGCGGCAGAGGTCAGCAGCGAAGCCTGCATACGCATATAGACATACTTATATTAGACTCCTGCAGATATTAGTTGATCCTCTATACGACTTTTCTTTTTGAACACCAAACAGAGCATCAGGGGCTACTGTCTATGCGGTAATATTTTTTGTACATTTCAAATACTTACCTCAAAGCCTGTTAGGAGGCTGGCACAGGCTTCAGTCAGTCCGCTCTTGGCGGACTGAACCTTCTAGATCACCGCACTCATAATAGTGCGGTGCTCTTCGTCAATGGAAGCGCTGAGAAGCACTCCCAGCAGGTTGTCCGGTGCCCCTGGATGGACAGAGGTCACCGGCACAGGCGTCTTGCCCCTTTTGGAAGGAGGCCGCCTGCCCGAGTCCGGAACCACTGGAGGTTCCGGCGCAGTGTTCGGCTGAAGGCCGAACTCGGAGCCCTCGGGAGCCTTACTCCTTCTGCTCCCGGAGTTCGGAAGGTCGCTTTGAGGCGCCTTCAGGACTGTCTCCCCTCGACCCGATGCCTCTTGAGACAATACCTCGGCATTGTCCATAGGGCAAGAAGAGGTGGCGGTCGAAAGTGGATCGCTATCCATATCCGACGAGTCCAAGGAGCCGTTTGACGAATATACGTCGATACGGGCTTGGGGCGGTCTGCATAATCATATTCGGCGTTAGGAGAGGCAGTGCGACAAAGGTATGCTATGAGTTACTCTGGTATCCGAATACTTACGACTTCGCCATGGGCTTGGCCCTGAGCAACCACCCGTCTTCGCCTTCGGCGGTGGTGGTGGAGTAGTCCGGAAGGAGAGTCCTCCCCTTCTTGGACCCTTCGCCCCCCTTGTTGGGGCGGCCTTCCTTTTCTTGTCTCCCCCGACTGGAGGGGGAGCATGTTCATCTTACTCCTCGTCTTCGGGGGAGGAGTGTGTCGCGGAGTCACCGGAGGATGAGTCCGATATCACCTGGCGCCGGGAACTCTTTCGGGTTCCCTTGGCCTTCTTGGTCTTCTCCGGCACCTTGTAAGGAGCCGGAGTCAGTATCTCCATCAGGAGAGCGTCCGCAGTGTCTTCGGGCAGAGGGGTCGAGCAGTCGATCTGCTCCGATGCCTTCACCCAGTCCTGTCAAAGGCATGGGAGCTCAGACCCCGCTTATGGTTAAGCTATGGGAAGTAAAAATCCTACCAGATGTACAAAACTTACCAGATTCGCAGGGCGCTTCGCGCTTAGCCCGCGGTCCTCGGTGAGAGAGGGAGGGACCTCGGCGCCCTTGAACAGCACCCTCCAGACGTCTTTGTGCATCGTGTCGAAGAGCTCGATGAGAGTCTGGTGCCGGGCCGGGTCGAACTCCCATAGGTTGAAATCCCATTGCTGACACGGGAGGATCCGGCGGAAGAGCATGACCTGGACTATGTTGACAAGCTTGAGCTTCTTGCTTGCCATATTCCGGATACATTTTTGGAGTCCGTCCAGCTCCACTGATGAACCCCAGGACAGGCCCTTCTCTTTCTAGGAGGCGAGCCGCGTGGGGATTCCGGATCGAAACTCGGGGGCCGCCACCTAGTTGGTGTCACGCGGCTCGGTGATGTAGAACCACGCCGATTGCCACCCCTTTATGGTCTCCACTAAGGAGCCTTCAAGCCATATAACATTGGGCATCTTGCCCACCATGGCTCTGCCGCATTCTGCTTGTTGGCCTCCCACCACCTTCGGCTTGATATTGAAGGTCTTCAGCCATAGGCCGAAGTGGGGCCGGATGCAGAGGAAAGCCTCACACACGACGATGAACGCCGAAATATTGAGGATGAAGTTCGGGGCTAGATCATGAAAGTCCAGCCCGTAGTAGAACATAAGACCACAGACGAATGGATGGAGGGGAAACCCCAGTCCGCGGAGGAAGTGGTGGAGGAAGACTACCCTCTCGTGAGGTTCCGGGGTAGGGACGATCTGCCCTGCAGCGGGCAGCCGATGCGCGATATTCGCGGCTAAGTATCCGGCTCCGCGCAGCTTCTTGATGTGTCCCTCCGTAACGGAGGAAGCCATCCACTTGCCTCCCGCTCCGGACATGTTTGGAGAAGGTTGAGGAGAAGGATGTGGACTTGGGCGTTGGAGCTCGAGTGCGCGAGAATGGATGAGCAAGGAGGAAGAAGGCGTGGGTAGAAAAAGGTTAAACCTTATCACTTTATAAGGGCGGTCGAAATTATGCGCCCCCACTAGCCTGGTAAAACTCGCTTATCCCCCAAGCACCGTAATTGATGGCGCGGTTGGGTTACCCACGCCCGTATTGATGAGAATCCCTAATAAGGGGGACACGATCTCTGCTTTGAATAATCACCGAGCCATGGCATGATGTCATGTTGCCAAAACATGTCAGCAGATTAGACTTGTGGAAATAGTATTCTCTCTACGATGGTATGTGGAACTTATTTTGCAGGGTCGGACACTATCCTTTTATTCAAGATCTTCTGTGGTGTATCCGGAGGAGGAACCCGCCTTGGAATTCTGAAGACAACACTGCGCGCCGGACTCATCGTCATTGAAGCCTGGTTCAGGGGCTACTGAGGGAGTCCTGGATTAGGGGGTCTCTGGAAAGCCGGACTATATCAAGATTGAAGACTTCGTCCCTTGTCCGAATAGGACTCTACTTGGCGTGGAAGGCAAGCTAGGTAGTACGGATATGGATATCTCCTCCTTTGTAACCGACCTTGTGTAACCCTAGCCCCCTCCGGTGTCTATATAAACCGGAGGGTTCTAGTCCGTAGGACAACACATACAATCATACCATAGGCTAGCTTCTAGGGTTTAGCCTCTCCGATCTCATGGTAGATCGACTCTTGTAATACTCATATCATCAAGAATAAATCAAGCAGGACGTAGGGTTTTACCTCCATCAAGAGGGCCCGAACCTGGGTAAAACATCGTGTCCCCTGCCTCCTGTTACCATCCGCCTTAGACGCACAGTTCGGGACCCCCTACCCGAGATCCGCCGGTTTTGACACCGACAGCGGCAGCACACCCGGCCACGGGAGGCAGGAGCATGCGGTACGACCGGCGCTGCTTTGGGCGGCTGGAGCAAGAAGACCAGAGGTTGAAGAAGCACTATGGCCGTTGGATGGACATCATACGGTCACTGGAGCTAGAATCGTTTATATTGACTAAGTTGACAAAGCCCTCCATCCCCGTCAACTTAGTAGGCCCACAAGTCAGCCTCCCACCAAGGTGGGTCCCAGCTAGCAGGGGGTATTCATTTTTTTGTGCGTAATAAGGAGGCACTTCCGGTGGGTCCGAGCTGACAGCAGGGGGAACGTTTTTTCGCAAAATACGGTGGCCCGTCGAGTGGGTCCCAGCAGTCAGGGGCAAATGTTTTTTTTGCTAAATACTGGTGGGCGTCCAGTGGGTCCCTGCTATCAGGTGGAGGAATAATTATTTTCCGCATAATAAGGAGGCACTTCCTTGCGGCTGCCGTGGACCCAACTGTCAGCCTCTCCACGTACAGTATTCTTCCGATGGAATTCGGTCGTTGAGCACATTGACCTTGCCACGCCGAGAGCACCACGGTGGTGGATGACGGTAAGGCCTAGGAAGGGGACGACGCGGAGCCGGGGAAGACGCGGCAGTGGATGCCCATGCGGAGGAGTACGAGGGTTCACTGGTTCGGCTGCGCTGCCGTCGCCGCAGAATAACAGGGGGTGTGGGTGAGTGGAGTGGAGGGATGGCCTGGCCAGCGGTGGGAGTAGTATGGGGGCGGTGAGGCCTCCGCGGCAGCACAGCCGGCCATGGGAGGCAGGAGCAGGCGGCACGACCGGCGCTGCTTTGGGCGGCTGGAGCAGGAAGACCAGAGGTTGAAGAAGCACTACAGCCGTTGGATGGACATCGTACGGTCAGTCGAGCTAGAATCGTGCATATTGACTAAGTTGACAAAGCCCTTCATCCCCGTCAACTTAGTAGGCCCACTATATTGGGTCCCAGCTAGCAGGGGGAGTATTCATTTTTTTGTGCGTAATAAGGAGGCACTTCCTTGCATGCGAAGATATAGCTGGTGGGTCGGAGCTGTCAGCGGCGGTAACGTTTTTTTCGCGAAATACAGAGGCCCTTTCGGTAGGTCCCAGATGTAAGGTGGAGGAATCATTATTTTGCGCGTAATAAGGAGGCATTTCCTTGCGTGTGGCCGTGGACCCAGCTGTCAGCCTCTCCACGTACAGTCCACTTCAGATGCATGTCGGTCGTTGACCACGTTGACCACGCCACGCCGAGAGCACCAGGGCGGTGGACGACAGCGAGGCCTAGGAAGGGAACAACATGGAGGCAGGGAAGACTTGGCAGTTGTTTTTGTTTCCCACGAGGAGGGGAGTACGACTGTACGAGGGTTTACTGGTTCGTCTGCCGTCACCGGAGAATAATAGCAGGTGTGGGTGAGTAGAGGGATGGCTAGGCCAGCGATGGGAGTACGGTGGGGCGGTGAGGCCTGCGCGGCAGCACAGCCGGCCGCGGGGAGGAGGGAGCAGGCAGTCCCGCCGGCGCTTGTTTGAGCGGCTGGAGCAGGAAGAGCAGAGATTGAAGAAGCACGATGGACGTTGGATGGACATCCAACAGTATACAAGCCATCTGTGGAAAGCCTCAAATCTGTGGAAAACAACATACAACCCATCTGCCATTATTTCAAATAATTTACAGCCCATTTGCTAATTCTTATGGGTTTTTTTGGAGCCCATATTCTTTTTGTTAGCATTACAGCCCATATTGTGGCCACGGTTAAAAAATTATACGAAATATTGCATATGTCGGTGCGGTCTGAACTGTTTTTAATCCCGAAATTTTGAGTCACATTCAGACTGATTTTAAAAATAAATGTATATCAATATAAAATCCAATAAATTGTCCATGCATAAAAATCAATGCAATTTAAAATCACGAAATGAAAAAAAAGATATTTGAAACTAATTGCTGGGTTGATGTGTTTTAAAAAAGTACAACCCATTTCTCATTACTGATAGGCCATTTTCTCGGCCAGCCGAATGAAGCTCTCCTCGTCTTGAAAGATTTGCAGCCCAACAGGCCTGATAAAGCGACTTACTTGACAAATCACAAAAACACTAGGCTAGCCATTTTCAGAAAGAAAAAAAAATTACTGGGCTGGTCTGTGGTAAACATAAAAGAAAAGGCTGTCTAGACAGGCCAGAGTGTCCCGCACGGCCCAGTTGACACCCTGCTTCTGTCTCAAAAACAAATTAGATAAATGCCACTCCAATTATGGCGATTCATAAAAATGCCACTGCAATTTCCAAACTTTGAAAAATGCTGCTGCAATTTTTGCAAACTTTGAAAAACGCCACTGCAGTTTGCAAACTTTGAAAAACACCACTCCATACTTTGAAAAATGCCACTAGAAATGGCATTTTTCAAAGTTTGGAAATTGCAGTGGCATTTCTCGGATACACCAGATTTGGAGTGGCATTTATTGAATTAACCCAAAACAAAAATAACTGGGCGAGCTGTTGGTTCCCTGGTGTCAGCCGCTCGTTGTGCAATTCTCTCGTTTATTGACTACATTGACAATGGCATGGGACCCAGATGTCAGAAATCCACTAGGAGGAGCCATTTTTTATTGGCTTGAAATAAGGAGGCACTTGCTTGCGTACTGCCATGACCTTGGCGGGTCCCTGCAGTCATCCTCTCCATGTACAATCATCTCCTGATTGTGTACGCATCAACTTGCTAGGCCCACAAGTCAGCCTCTAAACCCGTGGAGGACAAATACAACCCATTTAAAAAAATAACAGCCCATTCCATACGTTCAAACAGAAAGTTCAACATTCAGAGCAAAGTAACAGGTCTGATCCACATATAGAGTACTGAACTTCCACGTTGACAACCATCATAGCCAAGTTAACTATCTACTCCCACTAATACTCTAGTAGCGTACAAGTACTAACTTACTCTTAGCTAACTAGACGATGCCGGCCGCCATCTGTGGTACACGCTAAACGCCGGCACCAACATCGTGCGCCTCGCCTCGGACTTGCAAGAGGTGCGATAGGGCGCGTTGCTCGCACGCGTTGGCCCTTTCCATGCCGGCGTGGTCCACTGAAGCTTCGACTTCCAAGCAGGAAACCCACTTGACGAGCTGGTAGTAAAACTTGGCGTCGCGAACGCGTGTGTGCCCGACAGCTTCCAGGGCTATTTGCCGGGCACCGGCCTCCACGTAGTCGGCCCAGTTGCGAGCGCTCTGCTCGCGACTCAGAGCATCGGTGTGCTGTTGCTCCATGTCCCGCTGGCGGCGCAAATCGGAGATACACTGCTCCTCCGCCAGGCGGTCGCGCTCCAACAACTCCTGCTCCTCCGCCATGCGGTTGCGCTCCAATAACTCCTCGATCGCCGCATTGCCATCTAAAGACAGATAGAATGCCTCCTCCCTCCGTCTTCCTTCCAGTGAAAACCCGAACACTAGTTCCGGCGGTGACCGCCTCCGACGTCGCCTACCGCGGACGGGCGGGGGCATGGCGGACATGGCGAGCGACGTCGGGCCGGTGGGGGCTTATGAGGATATGGTGAGTTGGGTCACGGTGGCACCGGAGAAGGCCGGGAAATAGTACTTATAGGCGGAAGGTAGCGCGATGGTCATCGGAATTTAATGCATAATGGCTTAGCGCGCTAGCTTACCGTGGAAAACTAGAGAAACTGAAATTATGACTGTGTCGTCCCGTCCCGTCTGGGTCGCACGCCGGCATGGCGGTTAAACGAGTGCACTCGAATCATCTCCCTCCTTGTCAATAAGGATTCCACGGATTTAAAAAGCCCGCAACAATTAAAGCGTATCTTTTTTCGCATCAGTTAGCTGCCTTAACTATGGCCGGCTGCATGCAGGCTCTCAGAATCGCTCGCAGGCAGTACGCGAAGCAGCATGCAACGAGTCGCAGCCGAGGGCACGCATGCAGCCACTCAAATTGCTGGAATTAATTAGGCTTAAACTTCTACATGCCGTTAATTATTGCCATGCCTTGGTCTTGCTGCTTTGCTCACGGGACTAATAAACCCGGATGGAGGGAGTATCTTGGTTGGTGAGAGGTTTGAATTAAGCCCTGCAAACTAGAAATGAGGTACTAGTACATGCGTGATCCGCTATTTATTCGTGTAGGATCGAGTGGGTCATTTCTTGAATTGAGCCCTGCAAACCGGAAAGGAGGTAGTACGTGCGTGATCCGCTATTTATCCATGTAGGATCAATAGTGTAGCTTGTCAGTTTCTTCAGAGGTAGGCATTTTTATCCGTGTAGGATCGTTAGTGTAGGTTGTCAGTTTCTTCAGAGGTAGGCATTTTTATTCAAAAAACTGCCACTTTGCATCTTGCGCCGCAAATAAAACTGCCAAGAGCGCATTTGTAGGCTAGCTAGTGATCGATCAGTAACTTGTAAACACTGAGCGAACAGAAATAAGTAACTATTAATGCATTTCAATGATTCACAGATCATATACAAATATGTTGCTCCAAAAGCAAAGATCAGCCACTTCGGATCTTGCATCGCAACTAACACTAACTAGTATGATTCCCATACATAAGATCAACATGTTAATGCATCTCAATGATTCATAGATCATATACAAATATGTAGCTCCAAAAGCAAAGATCTAGAAAAAACATTTGTTCTTCCCACTAACATGGATGCTTCTCTTGGCCAACATTCAGTACAGACTGAAAGACAAATTTGTTTCTGAAGTCTACAATTCCTCTTGCAAACGTAAGTGGTTTCACCAATGTAGCAACCTGACCCGAATGGATCAAGTCTCTGTGCTTAAGTGTCATCCCTGGATCGGTATGCTGACACACACAGTACTCGAAGGATTTATAACAGAGGTAAATCACATGTATAAAGTAACGTAAATACTATTACCTCAATCCATATAGCGGAAGCAACAAGGTTGTGGATTCCCATCAACACCAACGGCAAAGTTGAGTGTATAAATCATAACCCTAACGTATCAATTACTCGTCGTAAGATAATCCTACAACATGAGACGTTGCAGCCCGAAACGGGTCAGTACATTGAATGTACTGGCAAATTCACACCATAGAGAAAATTATGAACAATGGCTATCACTATATGCATATATGGCTGGTGGAAAAGCTCTATGGTTATAATGTTTTTGCAAAAAGCCAATTTTTCCCTACTGCAAAGGAATAAATTTTTATTTAACTATCATGGTGGTTGTTGAACATTGAGAATGGTTGACAGCATTCTCAATCCCAATTAATTAACATCATTAAACCCAACAATATTCATTTAAAGTAACGTGATGAGATCAACAGGATAATCCAAGAACTAGATACTCAAGATGTCCATAACCGGGGACACGGCTAATCATGATTAGTTTATACACTCTGCAGAGGTTTGCGCACTTTTCCCCACAAGACTCGATCGCCTCCGTTGGATTTCTCGCACTACATGGTGTTTGAGAAACGGATGACCGAGACATAGTCTTTCAGAAGCGCTAGCACCTTACGATCGAGTAGACCGTACCACCTACATCCCCTACATCTGCTAGTCTACCACTGTAAGAGTTCGCACAACTTAGTCAAATATGCCAGAGCCCATAATGGCTTGTGGCTGCACACGGAAGTTTCTAGTATGAATAATCTCATGATCCCTTTGGGCCTGGGTGGCGGTCCAAAGAAAACAGGCAAGTCCTGGTAACCCTAGGTGCCTCAATCCACCCAGATGTGTATAAGGTTGCCACCTTAAATAAACCCTTAATTAACAATCTCACATCTGTCATGGATATCACTCACCCAATCCACGTCTACTAGTATAGCATGGCATAATAAGCAAACGTAGAAGTAACTCCCAAAGGTTTGATAATAAACAGGTAATAGGTACTACCTCATCTACTTCCCATCCCACAATTTAATTAGATCCTAATCATGCAATGTGTGAGGATTGATCTAATGCAATAAAACTGGGTTGTAGAAAAGGGTATGATCAAAGTGTGAACTTGCCTGCAATGTTGATGAAGATGATTCGCACTCAAAACTCTTGATAGCTCTACTCGTCACACTCCGGTCAATCTATCGTAAGCAAGCAATAGTAACCACACATAAGCAATCACTCAAAAGATCAGAAAGATCGAAGAAGTCGATTTGGAAAACACCAAAACCAAGCAAATAGCTCTTGCAACATAAAACAATTTCTAACAGTACCAAAATTATATGAATTTGGCCTTATCAAAAGGTTTAGGTCAAGAGCTTTGATTTGCAAAAAGAATCAACTCAAACGGAGCTACGAAACTCAAGTTATGATCAAACGAAGTTGAATTCAAATCTGATCTAATTCAAATTTTAAAATTTTCAAGAACATGTTTGGGTTGTTTATCCGGATAGAGGGGATCATAACGAAGACATGGGCGTTGGTTTCGTTGAATTTGGACTAACGAGCAAAAAGTTATGATCGTTTGAAAACTAGGGGCCAATCTGTAAAATTATAATCACAGACGGGTCCCTGGCAGAAATAAAATAGAAAAAGAAAAAGACTGAATTACGAACGTTCGTTACCGAACGCTAACGGACGAAAACCGTTCGCTAAAAAAACCTAAACCAGCGAGCGTTCGCTAAATAGATTCCATCTAAAAGAAAACCATTCGGTTTTAAGAGAAAACCGGACCAAAAACAAATAAACCGAGATGAACCGGCGGGTCGGCGGTTTACCGGCGGTTTAATTTGCGGTTGTCGGAGGTTCGCCGGCGGCGACGGCCGATCCGGCAGCAGCGGCGTTCTCCGGTGGCAGTGAGCGGTGGCACGGCAGCAGGCAGCAGCGGGCGGCGGCGGTGCGGGCAAGGCGGCGGCGCTGGTGGAGGGCTCCGGGCGGAGGCGAGGCGCGGCAGCAGCGAGCGGCGCTGGGCGGCGGCGTGCAGCGGCGAGGCGGCGGCGCAGACCCGGCGGGGCGCGAGATGCGGCGCGGGGCGGCGAGCGGAGAGAGAAAGGCCAGGCGGCGGCGGCTTTATAGGGGAGGGGAGGAGAGGGCGGCTTGGGCGAGGGGGTAGAGGAGGCCGGAGCGGACACGGACGCCGAGGTCGGCGCTAGGGAGGCGTGCGGCCGGCGGTCTCCCCTGCGAGATGGGAGACGACGCGGAGCGGGCTGGGCTGGCCTAGCGCTGGCCAGCTGGGCCGGCCCAGTTGGTGAGGGAAGTCTTTTTTTAACATAATTTTCCAGACAAATAAAATAATAAAAGCAAAATAATTAAAATATTATATAGGCATATAATATATCAAAATTTTTAGAAAAAGATTTTCTACAACATGAGCATTTTCCTAGCATAAAATACCGACAAATTCTAATAATTCAAAGAGTGCTACTGGTCTATTAAAATCCAACAAAAATCATTTTAAAAATACCAAAATGATTTCAAATTAATTTTTCTCCAATTTTCTATTGTAGGGAATCATGTTACCCTAATTTCCATACATTTTATTTTTGGAGAAAAATAATTTGAATAAAACTCAAATAACTCCAAATTGAAAATAAATTCAAAAGAACTTTGAATTTAATTCCTTGAAACTCCCAACTCATATTTCATATAATTTGAAGAAGTCATTTTATCTTCTCTCATGAAAATGATTGAGTTGCATAAAGTTTCAGAATTTGGAAATATTTTCCAAATGAAATTCAAATATTTTCAACACCCCTTGTCATTTAAATAAATGGAAGAAGTCATGCCATCTTCTCTCCAGGGTTTTGTGGTGAAAAGAATTTGAATTCATGGAGATCAGAAAGCAAATATGAAAGTTTGTGAAAGTCCTTTTATTCCCTCTCATTTAACTTTCAAAAAGTTTCAAATTCACTCACTTTCAGACAATCAATCAAACAATCAATCAAATCTATCTATTTATTATAACATTCCAAAATTTAGAATTTTGGGATGTTACAAACCTACCACCCTTAAAATGAATCTCGTCCTCGAGATTCGGAGAGGCTAGCAAGAAAAGGTTAGGGTTTGGGGTCTTCTCAAAATCCATCAATCGTCTCCGGGGTCTAGGATGCTACCACCCTTAGAAGCATGGTTACTGTTCCATCAATACTCATATACTCCATCCTTATTCTTGACAGTGTCAGTCTTCTCAGATCTTCAGGATAATTCCTTATCCGGCTCTTCCGGTAGTGGCATAACCTTTTCCTCAATTCTTATATCCTTTCATCTTGGTAAGGTTATTCCGAGACTGGGTCTTCTTAGCTGACAGTCTGGCGCCAAGACTAAACAACTATCGATATCTCATGGTGGTCAACCATTTATGGTTTCTCCTGCAGGAAATGGGTCTGGGTTGATCCTCACCGTATAACCTACTGTTGGCAAAGCTGCCTTGTACAAGGGAAAAAATTGCTATACCATTCTAAGGTTTAAACAAGGTTTTCATCGTCGTCTCTCTACTATAGGTAAGTCACTCAGATTTACCATTCCATATAGCAAGGCGAACAATAAGAGTAAGTCGGTATGGTGATCAATCCATCCCGCACCCAAATCATTACCTTGTATACGGTTTAGCGAATCTCGCATTCTAACACTCGGTCATCCTCACAAGCATTGCAAAATTTCTCTTGTCGACGAAGCAAGTTCGGATAAATCCATAGATTCTGCAAGCCAAACAACCATCTATCGTTCCTTCACAACTCTCAGGTTTTGCGTAACTCCTATAAGATCGTCTGTCGATAAAATTGTAACTTCTTTCAGGGTTTTTCCTTCAGGAAGAATGTGCTTGCTTCTTGGCAGGTCCTGGGGCCTGTGGGTTATGGCCCATCTCATCACTTGTAGTCCTTGAACTTATCATCGGGCAACTGATCATTGTTCCAACTTCCTAGTATTCTTAAATCCATCCAATTGTACTGTCTTCCTTCCTTCTATTGGCACCAAACGAAGACGTGAGTACTCAGACTTGTCATGGGGTTTCCATTGCTCCATATTACCAACATCATACCTCCTTTATATCCAATAGTACTTCATCTCTTCATCCTCGTGGGATTTCCCACATACCGAGGTAAAAACTTATACTTATGAAGTCCATACTCTACTTCGTGGAACATCATTATCCTTTCCAGGATCAAGCGTCCTTACAGGGGAATATTGGCCATCTCTGCATGGCACTTCTTCAACTGGGAAATGTGAAACACATCATGAACTCCTGACAGTCCTTCGGGTGACTCCAACTTGTTGGCCACTTCTCCCATACGCTCCAAAACTCGGTATGGTCCTACAAATCTCAGGGCTAACTTTACCTTAACTCCAATTCATTTAACTCCTCGCAGAGGGAACACATGAAGACATGCTCGGTCTCCAATTTCATAGACTACCTCCTTGAGTTTTTTTGAGTCTACATAACTCTGCTGCCTGGACTGAGCTACCTTCAGTCTATCTCGAATCAACTTAACATTCTCTTCTGAATCCTTGATCATATTTGGTCCAAACAACTGACGGTCTCCAACTTCATCCCACATACTCTTGGGGTATCACACATATCGCGATAAAACTTATATTCATTTTGTTCGAAATCCAGTCAGTGGAGTAGCCTTTTCTTTCCCAGGGGTCAAGGGTTCTTACAAGGTACTACCACCCTTAAAATGCACAAATCTTCCATAGACCATATTCTCATATCCTCAAAATGGTCAAAATTCTTCTTCATAGGGTAACAACTCATAAAATCCATATCAGTACCAACGATGCTACTTCATTCATTCTCAAATGATTACAATCTCTCGCTTCTCCATTACATGTCTCAACTGAACACCTCAATAAAAAGAAAATGTTCTCACTTCTACTACTCCATTTTTTTGTTGCAAACTCAACTATCTAGCACAAGTTTCCTTCTCCTTGGGGCATTCTCTGGCAAAGTGCCCTGCTCCATTACCACTAAAACATATTACTTCTGACAAGTATCGAGGTTTCCTTTTTGGGCAATTGTTGAGGTAGTGCCCTGACTCCTTGCACCTGTAACAGGTGATATGACTCAGGTTCTTCCTGGAATCCAATCTGCTTCTCTTCCTGGACCTTTCCATGCCATTCATGGCTTCTATTTCCTGTGGGTCATATTCTACTTCCTCTGTCGGGAATTCTACTAGATCCCCATTCAAACAATTTTGGGAGATGTGTCCTTCTTCTCCACATGAATAGCAAGACTTAGTGTAGGGTTTTCTCGGGTCTTCTTTAGGCGTGTCCTCCATCTCTTCCTTCATCACAGATTCTTCTAAAATTTCCATGAGGTCTCCTTTCTTTACTTCTTTCTTCTGCTGTACGGTTCTTCGTACCATGGGGTAAATGTGACACTGAGTAGGATAGTGGGTAGTATCTTCACACAAGAAACAAGTAATCTGCCTAGTTGGGCATTCTTCAACTGGGTGACTTTCTTCACAATTCGGGCATTCATCCTTGTGTTCTTTATGGGTGTGTCCTATTTCTCCACAAAGCTTGCATGCACAAGTTTTCTTCATATCCTTTCCATAAGGCTTCAATTTCTGGGACACAAACTGAGACTTTAGCAAAGTCAACTTAAATTCTTTCCAAGTGGTTACTCCTTGCCATCCATTGATGGTTTGGTACATCCTCCACCAAGTAGCAGCACCTCTTTCAAAGCATTGAAGAGCATGCTGGGCCATATCCTTTCCGACTATAGAGTTGTTCTCCATATGATCCTCCATGTTCCGAATCCATCGGTCTGTCTCCAATTGACTCATTGGTCCCGAAAATACAAGCTCATCTCCATTCATCCTCTATTGGGTCCATGGGTTTTGGGGTGAGATAAGAGAGATCAAGAGGGATGCACACAATACAAACAAAAGTTTTGAAAAGACAGATTTTATTGTGGCTGTCGGAAAACAACAATTAAATGACAGCTCACAATCATCACATCTAACTTGGGTATATAATAGGGGTTTGGTCTTCTAATGGTCAACGTTGCCAAACTCTTCAAGTCTTGTTCATGTCTCCAATGGCTTCTTCCGACCATACTTGTCTTTCTCAAGTTCTTTTGCTAGATCATCTCTATTGACGCAAAGTCTATCATGGCGTCCTTCAATATTTCTGGAGTTGCATTCCAAACTTCTAGGTTTCAACATCCTTGGCATGAACCATGTCCTACTGTCCTTTAGTTCCTGACGAATCTCCGGTATCTCGAGGTTCTGCTCCTCCAGTTTGGCTACTTCAACTTCTGGGTCCTAAGTTCTTCACGAAATGCTTTCTCGTCAAATACAACTTCCTGCATGTCCATCTTAACTTCTTGATGTAACACTCTAGATCCTGGTGATACACCATCTAAAGTTAAAACTTCATCTCTTGCTGATAGGTGCTCCATCAGACTTCTTCCATCAAATCCATTCTGAAGACATGCATCCTTAACTCAGCATGGTGACAATAGCATTAATGAGTGATGACATCACGGATAACCATGTTTCTGCTCTTGTCATTTCCATGAGCTATCTCTCCACAGTTGATATCTCCTGCCTTAGGGTTTCTTTGACAAAACTTTGAGTTCTCATACTCCTTGTTTCAGTCTTTCTCCGATACACCTTGATCTCGGGTATTGACAACTTCCATAATCTGCCAAGTTCCATAAGGGTAGCATTCCTAGGTCATACAAATCTGGGGATTCTTCAGAGCCTCCAATTCTCCTAGTCTTCAGAGTCTTCACAGCTGTAGTTTCCATTATCATAATGTATGGTAAAATGCTCTTCATTCCGAATGGTCTTACTTGTCTAATATCCTGTACTCCTTGGAGTGGTCTCATCAGTCAAATCTTCGAGTGGTCAAAAGGGAAAAAAGGTACGGTCTCACTAAAGGGAATTTTTGAATAAGCTCAGAAGAGATGAGAGGTAAAAGATCTTTTTGAAAGGGAAAGTTGTAGAGAAAAGTCTTTGCTATGGGCTTGCCAGTTTCTAGGGTCACGTTCTACAGTCAACATGTGCTCTGATACCATCTTGTAGCGACCCGACCCGAATGGATCAAGTCTCTGTGCTTAAGTGTCATCCCTGGATCGGTATGCTGACACACACAGTACTCGAAGGATTTATAACAGAGGTAAATCACATGTATAAAGTAACGTAAATACTATTACCTCAATCCATATAGCGGAAGCAACAAGGTTGTGGATTCCCATCAACACCAACGGCAAAGTTGAGTGTAGAAATCATAACCCTAACATATCACTTACTCGTCGTAAGATAATCCTGCAACATGAGACGTTGCAGCCCGAAACGGGTCAGTACATTGAATGTACTGGCAAATTCACACCATAGAGAAAATGATGAACAATGGCTATCACTATATGCATATATGGCTGGTGGAAAAGCTCTATGGTTATAATGTTTTTGCAAAAAGCCAATTTTTCCCTACTGCAAAGGAATAAATTTTTATTTAACTATCATGGTGGTTGTTGAACATTGAGAATGGTTGACAGCATTCTCAATCCCAATTAAGTAACATCATTAAACCCAACAATATTCATTTACAGTAACATGATGAGATCAACAGGATAATCCAAGAACTAGATACTCAAGATGTCCATAACCGGGGACACGGCTAATCATGATTAGTTTATACACTCTTCAGAGGTTTGCGCACTTTTCCCCACAAGACTCGATCGCCTCCGTTGGATTTCTCGCACTACATGGTGTTTGAGAAACGGATAACCGAGACATAGTCTTTCAGAAGCGCTAGCACCTTACGATCGGGTAGACCGTACCACCTACATCCCCTACATCTGCTAGTCTACCAGTGTAAGAGTTCGCACAACTTAGTCAACTATGCCAGAGCCCATAATGGCTTGTGGCTGCACACGGAAGTTTCTAGTATGAATAATCTCATGATCCCTTTGGGCCTGGGTGGCGGTCCAAAGAAAACAGGCAAGTCCTGGTAACCCCAGGTGCCTCAATCCACCCAAATGTGTATTAGGTTGCCACCTTAAATAAACCCTTAATTAACAATCTCACATCTGTCATGGATATCACTCACCCAATCCACGTCTACTAGCATAGCATGGCGTAATAAGCAAACGTAGAAGTAACTCCCAAAGGTTTGATAATAAACAGGTAATAGGTACTACCTCATCTACTTCCCATCCCACAATTTAATTAGATCCTAATCATGCAATGTGTGAGGATTGATCTAATGCAATAAAACTGGGTTGTAGAAAAGGGTATGATCAAAGTGTGAACTTGCCTGCAATGTTGATGAAGATGATTCGCACTCAAAACTCTTGATAGCTCTACTCATCACACTCCGGTCAATCTATCGTAAGCAAGCAATAGTAACCACACATAAGCAATCACTCAAAAGATCAGAAAGATCGAAGAAGTCGATTTGGAAAACATCAAAACCAAGCAAATAGCTCTTGCAACATAAAACAATTTCTAACAGTACCAAAATTATATGAATTTGGCCTTATCAAAAGGTTTAGGTCAAGAGCTTTGATTTGCAAAAAGAATCAACTCAAACGGAGCTACAAAACTCAAGTTATGATCAAACGAAGTTTGAATTCAAATCTGATCTAATTCAAATTTTGAAATTTTCAAAAACATGTTTTGGTTGTTTATCCGGATAGAGGGGATCATAACGAAGACGTGGGCGTTGGTTTCGTTGAATTTGGACTAACGAGCAAAAAGTTATGATCGTTTGAAAACTAGGGGCCAATTTGTAAAATTCTAATCACAGACGGGTCCCTGGCAGAAATAAAATAGAAAAAAGAAAAAGACTAAATTACGAATGTTCGTTACCGAACGCTAACGGACGAAAACCGTTCGCTAAAGAAACCTAAACCAGCGAGCGTTCGCTAAATAGATTCCATCTAAAAGAAAACCGTTCAGTTTTAAGAGAAAACCGGACCAAAAACAAATAAACCGAGATGAACCGGCGGGTTGGCGGTTTACCGGCGGTTTTATTTGCGGTTCTCGGAGGTTCGCCGGCGGCGACGGCCGATCCGGCAGCAGCGGCGTTCTCCGGTGGCAGTGAGCGGTGGCGCGGCAGCAGGCAGCAGCGGGCGGCGGCGATGCGGGCAAGGCGGCGACGCTGGTGGAGGGCT
>NC_041390.1:410635116-410828540 GCF_002162155.2 Triticum dicoccoides | reverse complement strand
GTGGAGGGCTCCGGGCGGAGGCGAGGCGCGGCAGCAGCGAGCGGCGCTGGGCGGCGGCATGCAGCGGCGAGGAGGCGGCGCAGACCCGGCGGGGCGCGAGATGCGGCGCGGGGCGGCGAGCGGAGAGAGAGAGGCCAGGCGGCGGCGGCTTTATAGGGGAGGGGAGGAGAGGGCGGCTTGGGCGAGGGGGTAGAGGAGGCCGGAGCGGACACGGACGCCGAGGTCGGCGCTCGGGAGGCGTGCGGCCGGCGGTCTCCCACGCGAGATGGGAGCCGACGCGGAGCGGGCTGGGCTGGCCTGGCGCTAGCTAGCTGGGCCGGCCCAGTTGGTGAGGGAAGTCTTTTTTTTAAACATAATTTTCCAGACAAATAAAATAATAAAAGCAAAATAATTAAAATATTATATAGGCATATAATATATCATAATTTTCAGAAAAAGATTTCTACAACATGAGCATTTTCCTAGCATAAAAACCCCACAAATTCTAATAATTCAAAGAGTGCTACTGGTCTATTAAAATCCAACAAAAATCATTTTAAAAATACCAAAATGATTTCAAATTAATTTTTCTCCAATTTTCTATTGTAGGGAATCATGTTACCCTAATTTCCATATATTTTATTTTTGGAGAAAAATAATTTGAATAAAACTCAAATAACTCCAAATTGAAAATAAATTCAAAAGAACTTTGAATTTAATTCTTTGAAACTCCCAACTCATATTTCATATAATTTGAAGAAGTCATTTTATCTTCTCTCATGAAAATGATTGAGTTGCATAAAGTTTCAGAATTTGGAAATATTTTCCAAATGAAATTCAAATATTTTCAACACCCCTTGTCATTTAAATAAATGGAAGAAGTCATGTCATCTTCTCTCCAGGGTTTTGTGGTGAAAAGAATTTGAATTCATGGAGATCAGAAAGCAAATATGAAAGTTTGGGAAAGTCCTTTTATTCCCTCTCATTTAACTTTCAAAAAGTTTCGAATTCACTCACTTTCAGACAATCAATCAAACAATCAATCAAATCTATCTATTTATTATAACATTCCAAAATTTAGAATTTTGGGATGTTACAACCAACAGCTGGAACCATGAGAATGAACCACACATGATGGAGGAACATCCACTGCAATATGATTTGGTCTTCTCTCGATCACACCGCGAGACTATTTTCGGAATACAAACTTTAACTTAGGCAAAATGATGCCCATTGTATAATCAGACCAAAGCAATGAAGCACCTAGTGTTGGCCAATAAATAGTACAATCTACTTTTCTGCAGTCCATGAAGTGACTATCCAATCTTTCTGTGTCTATTTTCAAATGGCACTGCATGCAGTGACTATACTATTCTCTTGTGCAGTTCAACCAAAATTGCGGACACTTTGTTAGTTTGCCAAATAGCAACGAGCAGACATCTCTGTGTGCACAAATATCAAGTAGCTAGTAAACATATACCACACCTTGTATTTTCGGTTTAAACATGTCTCTTCCTCTTAGCATCTGTCATGTTCTGCACTGGACAATCTGATATAGTTATGTTTTGCCCTGGACAATTTCATACTGAATTGATTTGCTGGTTCAGAGTAGAAATATAGCGCCTATTCTTCATCAGACCAAGGATATCCATGTTCGCAGTGATGGAAGAGGTGAAATCGATACAACCGAAATTGAGCATCCAATCATTGAATCCTGTCCTGCACCTCAAATGTAGGTCCACCCTGCCAATAAATTCACATGCAAACCACTAGTATTACTATCTAATGACAGTACAAAAAGAGTAGCAAGATAGCAGCAAACCATGTACCTTTGTAATGAACAGCTCATAGTGCCACCAATTGGATATAAATGTTTTGAAAAAAAACATGCTCCTAATGTTGAACCAGTTGGACTTTTTGTGCAGTTCCACTAAAATCGAGCATCCCTGTTTGCATAGATATTGAAAGTGTGATTACTCAAAAAGTGGCACTAGTTGAAGCATAGACTCAAAAATATAAGCATTCCAATTTCTTAATGGAAAAAGGTAGCGAGACTGTTTCTAACCACCTGTTTGAAGGAATGAATAAAGCAACAGCGGCTCATGTCAGGAAGGCATACATAGTTTTTTCTGAAAAACTGAGCCATTCCTGACCTTTCCTCTTCTTTTAAGCAAATTTTGTGCAGTTCTACTAAAATAAAATGCCATCACCGCCTTGACAATTTAGTGACACTGTACAAAAGGAAATGACTTAACATTACATCATGATGTCAGGTATGTAGTCAACAGGCATTAGAGACAAACATACAAACCTCCTCCGATAACATAATGAACATTAATTTTAACAAAGGTGTGACTAGCTTTACCGGGATAATTTGAGTGAACTCTACACCCTTTGTTCCTTAATATAAGATGTTTTTGCGGTTCAATTTAAAGTACCCCAAATGTCTAGTATTTAGAAAAACAGGTAGTAGTTTTCTTGAGCACATATCTGGGAAAGCTTGCCACACTTTACTTATGTCCATACGCTAATGCAACACCATTCGAATACTACAAATATACACTAATCGAGTGGCTATTGCAATAGTAGAGTAGTTAGTTTATTACAGGGTAAAGTACAATGGTTTTACTGAACAGATTTCAATAAACTCTAGCACTGGAAGGTTTCTATAAGAATTAACAATACAAAATGTAAAGGTAACAACTTTCAGCATTGGTATACTAGCTGTGCATGAGCATTAAACGAAATACAAAAGTCTGAAGGTAACTAGCATTACTAACTAATGACAGTATAAAAAAATTGCGAACCATGTACCTCCAAGGTAAATATCATTTCGAACACGGGGGACCTTAAAAATTGCTATCCCAATCTTGATAATCGATCAAACATAAAAACTTGATCGAACGAATCAAGAGAACAGCCGGAGGAGGAGGTGTCCACTCTTGACCTTTCCTCTTGTCTTCATAATTGTCTATGCAGTTTAACCAAAATAAAATGACATCAGCGCCTTGGCATTTTGGTGACACTGTACAAAAAAATTAACTTATCTCATGAAAGTGAGGTATGTAATCTATAAGCATTAACAGTGCAAAAATCTGAAGGTAGTAACAAGTTTCATCGTTGGTATACTGGCTGTGCAACAGCATTAGAATGCCTTAGCTGAAAAATCTTTAATACATCCACAATCAACAGCTAACCCTGAAATAATCCAGTAACATTAAATGGCATTGCTTAAATTTATCGGTGGCATTAGACTGAGAGCGGCATTAGTTAAATGTGGCATCACTTTAGTAGTAGCATTGCTTGACTTGACTGCTGGCGTTATACTAACAGCAAAAAAAAGTGGCAATAAGAGCATGGGAGGCCCATTCGGACAGTGGGCGCACCAGTATGATGTACCTCCACGGACGCAGAGTGGTGAGGGAGGTATGGTTGCCCAGAGCAACAAATATCCAGGCAGCATATGTGGATTACGTCCCATTTTTGTTCTCTTTGGCCACCTTTTTCCTATGCGAGGACAACAAACCGATCGACCTGGTCATTCTCTATTGCGTTGTCATGCCTTTCTACCCTTCTTCAACCAAGAGACACGAGACTTGTTCCTTAGCTACTGATTTTCCCCTTTTCAACCTAGATGCGGGTTCGATGCCTACTCTCTTGGATAGTACTGTCTCCCTTCCTTTCCTTATTCAACCCAGACATGGATTAGTCTGCATGAAGTAGGGTTTCCTTTAATAGTGCAAATTATGGTTTTCGTCTGCATGGCCAGCAGAGCAAAGGATAGCAAATTGGGAAGATGGTGGAGTGGAAAAAGATCCACATGCAACGACGTGGCAGATGGGGCAATAGAACGAGGTTATGGTTCGAAAAGAGGTAGCATACCTGAGGGTCGGCGGGAAGTGGCTTCACTCGTGGTCGTCGTCCTCCGCACACACTACGGCGGCGAGCTTGGGGACGAAGGCCATCCCGCGCGAGCGCTAGGTCTGAGAGGACGGCCTTTTCGTCAGTGCGTGACCTCGCTCGCCAACGACGAGTGCGTCAACGCTACACGTCCTTTTCTTCCCCGGCGGATCTGTGACCACCGGTGAGGAGGGAGAGAGGGGCCATCTTTTTTAGATCCGGAGAGAGGGTGGTAGTGTGAGAAGCAAGTGGGCAGCCCTTAGCAAGAAAGCGCGAAAGCTCCAGCCTATATATCTTTTTTATACTACTAGTACTGGAGGTGGAGTAGTGGTAGAGTAGTTTATATTTTCTCTGTGTACAGTACCATTTAGTCGTGCTTCAAAACTGATTGGCACGCCATTAAAAAAATAAAGGTCGATAACTAATGCGGCACCTCGGGCCAACGCGGCCAGATCGCATTTTGCATGAGAAATTACACACCATGTTTCGTTGACATGTGGTCCCGTTCCAACATATTAGTGAGACGACGGCGAGTAGTAGGAGTATTTCCGAACCGATGTGTAGGCCGGGGCGCCTCTTCGTGAACCGTGGCAAACTCGCAACCGTCCACCGACTCTTCGCCTTTCCCTCTCGATTTGGAACTGCTGTCGCACGCTCTTCCTCTCCCTCCTCCATTTTCCTTCAGCCCTTCACCCTTTCTTCTGCCATTGTTTGACCGTCTTCTCCATGGAGGGAACAGGCCGGAAACGACCCCGTTATTCTTGCCCCGATCTGAAAGATGACGTGGTGGAGGAACTCATTGATCGGTGCGACGTCATAACCTCGGCTAGCATGGCAGGTTCGTTCAAGCCCATTCTCGACTCAACTAATAACATCATTACAAAGAACCCAAGAGCCAAGGAGCGGTTTGATCTCCCCTATCTTCTTTGCCGTGACCCTGATGACTGGCGCTGGCACGACGGAGGCCTCGCCCTGTGCAAGTTGATGCCGCTTGATAATGATACATATGATGTTAAGATGCCATCGCTTGAGGGAAAGGCTTGGGCGGGCGCAAATGGAGATTGGGTTGTTTACATTGGGTCCAACTGCGAGTGGGAACTTGTGAATGTGTACACTCGTGACCGGGTTCCACTTCCAAAAATCTCAGCAAACTGCCTAGAGGTTGAGCACACCGGTATTGTACGCACATTCAAATACGATCATGGTGATTGTCTTCTATGGAAGATAGCAATTTGTCGAGTTCCCAACCACTCTTGGAAGTACAACAACTATCAAGTTGTTGCTATCTTCGACAAGCTTGTTGCCGTCCTTGGTGGTTTGACTCAATGGATATTGCTCAAAAATCAGTTTCTGTACACGGATGAGTACTGTGATGCAATTCAATACGAGGGCCTTGTGTTTGCTGCCACCACTCGTTGCACTGTTTTTGCATCGGATCCTCGTAGTTTCGGTACGTTTGTCTTCCACCGTAATTATAATTGTTTCATCCACATGCATGTGGGTTAGCAAGTTTCCCTTTACTAATTAACCTTCTTCTTGTGTTTCCAAGGTCCTGTGAACATCCCACCACCTATACTTGAAAATTTTTATAACCAAGGGGGAGATGACGATGGTGATGATCACGAGCATGAGGACGAGCAGCGCCCTTATACTCTGTGGCGCCTGGCAACTAATTCCGATGGATCACCTCTTCTTGTGGGTATACAGCCCACTGATGATGTTACTGCTAAGGAAGCAGGTGTAGTCTCCCATGGTCGCACTCTCCGGACCTATTCCAACACCCGTTGCATGGTATTCAGGATGGATACTAGTGTGCTAGCGCCAACTCCTTCTCCCTGGTACAGAATTGATAGTCTTGGAGAAAACTCGCTCTTCCTTGGACAAAACTATCCAATGATGGTGAAAGACGATCCAACTGCTGTTGACACAATGTTACTAGTACCATTTATGAGAAGCAACTGTGTCTATACCTCGGATATTTGGGTGGTTCCCTACCCTGGTACTGATATAGTAGGCCACTTCAGCCTGGATGATCAGTCCCGCATTGGTTTCCAGATCGACAATCGATGGCCCGTCCCAGAGAATCACTTGTGGTTCAAAGAAAGCATTTCCAACGCCGAGGAATGGTTGAGTTGAAGTTCATTTCATTGCTTGTTATTTGTTGTGTGGTGAAAACTTTAGTATTTATAATGTATCCTCGTTGTCGATGTGGGTTGATGACCTGTTGTATGTAATAAAATGATATGCATGTGATAAACTTACTAAATTTATGAATGGCTTTCGAGTCGCTTCTCTGAGTGAGTGGTGCGACGAGGCAAACAAATATTTTCCGAATAAATAATTGTGTGTGCACTGCAACAGGTTATCGGATGAGGCCAATCAACAATAGTAGTACACTATTTGTACTAGCTTCACATGCCTCGCGCGTCGGGTGGGTGTTTTTACTGTAGCCATATGTTAATGTGTTTGCTGTACGTAACCAGCACCTCGAATCCTCGATACTTGTACTATATAGTAGGAGTAAGTAGTAGGAGTAGTAGGGTGGCATGGGCAGAACAAGCATTCACGTCCAGGAGTACGGCACATGCCACCACCATGACATCCATCTGACACCATATTATTTCTTGGAGTCCATGCTAGAGCAATCTCTTCAACCTCGTCGTTTCTCTAACTTCATCCATCGCACGGCGGGCGAGGTGGGGGTTTGCCGATAGTCGGTTTCCTTAACCGCAGTCCCACTTGTAAGGCCAACTCCAACACACGACCCCAAACGGACCTCCGTTTTGCATGAACTCCAACGATAATTTTGACTAGAAAAGCAAGACCAAAGAAAACAAGAACCACAAGAATACATTTTACTACTCCTGTAAGTTGGATTAGTGCCTTCTCGATGCATTCATTGTTGATCTGCGGAGGCTCGATCTTGCGTGCTTCTTTCTTCTTCGAGTGTAAAGAAGTAGATGTTGCTTCCTCGCATCTAGTCTCATGTCTAGCCTCTATTCTAGTAGGAGTATCAACAAGTGCACTAATCTCATCTCTAGCCTCTGTGCTAGCTAAAAGTGATTGAACATCTACTAAATTGCGCTCTATCAATATATGGATGTACTCTTCTTCCCAATACAAAAACCTGCATCCATTCCACTCCCTCCGTTGCACAATACATGCCTTCTATTTGTCAAAATATATATGTATCTAGACATGTTTTAGTATATAGGTACATCCATTTTTGGACAAATGGAAGTCAAGTATTTTGGAACGGAGGGAGTACACAATAAATTTTTTAAGTTAGCACAACTAGTCTAATTCGAGAACACAACCGAAGATTTGGTCGGGTTCTTCCTCCTTTTGCCGACACGTGGGACATCCAGCATCCAGGTCGTGTCATGAAATAAAATAGAGTGGTAGTTGAAGCCACGAGATGTGCATCTTGGGATAAACTGTAAATAGAATCTTACTACTCTTGAGTAACTCCAAAAGCAGCCACCGAAGATCTTTATTGGATTTGTTTTTCATCACCAGCATGTCGAGGTGAAAGATGTGCAGGTTCAGTGGCTCCTCTTGCGTTTTCACTGACATGTGGGGCCGCATGTGAGCAAACATACGATGGGCTCCGCCCGTCCGCTGGCTGGCTGAGAAGAGAGATAGAGGAGGGCTGAGCACGGACTGTAGGAAATTTGTTCTACGTACCTCGATATAGGCTCGATATAGTGGGGTGGCATGGGCCATAACTAGCATTCACGTCTAGCAGTACGGCACATGCCACACACATGAGTCCCATCCGACACCAATTTTCTTGGAGTCCGTGCTACAGTCATCTCTTCCCCCTCCTGTTTTCTCAGCCATCGCGCGGTGGGCGGGGTGAGGGTTTGCCGATAGTCGGTTTTCTCAACTGTGGTCCCACTTGTAAGTGAAAATGCAACACCGCACGCATTCTCGCTTGAGCGGCGTGCCGGACCAACCGTGTGGGGGTGCGACGCAAACACGGCAGGCTTTTCCTTTTGAACTCATAACTTGTAAAATTTGGTTCTGCTCCATGGCACGACCAATAGATAGAAAATAATGATTTTGCCTAGAGTAATGAGAAGTTTTGTTCTGGCGCCGTTCATACATGGAGTACGTACGAAAATTATGAAGTTGATGCGAAAGGTAAGATAATTACTATAGTATCATACACTACTACATGGATTTGACGGAAAGATAAAAATACATACGGATCCATCAACGACATCCTCACGCCCTAGTGCGCCGGGTCACCAACCGACGTGTGAGGAGCAGCGGCGTCGGCGGCGAGCTCAACGTGCTTCTGAACAGTGCCGTTCGTGGTTGCCCTGCGGTCCAAGAAGGCCAGTGTCCTATCGTCCTCCTCTTGCATGTAGTACTCCTTGTGGACAATTTGCGCGTAGACGTGGGTGATTATGTCGATGGTTTCTTGTTGCGCCAGGCGCTGCACGGCGAGCGCGACCTCGAGGTGGACATTCTCCGGCGCGACGACGGGCAGTCGCAAGGCCACCAGTGCGTCGAAGAGGTTGTCACCATAGTGGCCGTTGAGGGTGGCGGGCATCGCAGAGCCTCGGCGCGTTGGCTGGAGGCTTACGTCAAAGTCATCCGCAAGCTTCTTGACGAGGATGAACTTGTCGAGGAAACCGACGAGGACCTCGTTGAACAAGGAGACGAAGCTGTCGTCCAAGCGGCCCCTCGCCCTGGCGGCCTCAAGCAATACTACCTGGAGATGTTCCTCGGTGCCGGGCCGCAGGCCGGCGTCGTGGACTGATACGTCCATTTTGCATCATGCTTTTATATTGATATTTATTGCATTATGGACTGTTATTTCACTTTATGTCACAATACTTATGGCTATTCTCTCTTATTTTAGAAAGTTTACATAAGGAGGGAGAATGCCGGCAGCTGGAATTCTGGTCTGGAAAAGGAGCAAATATTAGAGACCTATTCTGCGCAACTCCAAAAGTCCTGAAACTCTACGGAACGTCTTAAAAGAAATAAAGAAAAATCCACGCCAAAGATGAAGGCCAGGGGGCCCACACCCTGCTCACGAGGGTGGGGGGTGCCCCCCCTAGGGCGCCCCCTACCTCGTGGGCCCCCTGGTGGCTCTCCGACGCCATCTTCTCCTATATGAGGTATTTCACTGAGAAAAAAATAAGAAGGAACTTTTCGGGACGAAACTCCGCCGCCACGAGGCGGAACCTTGGCGGATCCAATCTAGAGGTCCGGCAGAGCTGTTCTGCCGGGGATACTTCCCTCCAGGAGGGGGAAATCATCACCATCGTCATCACCAACGCACCTCTCATCGGGAGAGGGCAATCTCCATCAACATCTTCACCAGCACCATCTCATCTCCAAACCCTAGTTCATCTCTTGTATCCAATTCTTGTCTCAAAGTCCGGGATTGGTGCTAGTAGGTTGCTAGTAGTGTTGATTACTCCTTGTAGTTGATGCTAGTTGGTTTATTTGGTGGAAGATCATAGGTTCAGATCCTATATGCATATTATTACGCCTCTGATTATGAACATGAATATGCTTTGTGAGTAATTACGTTCGTTCCTGAGGACAAGGGAGAAGTCTTGCTATGAGTAGTCATGTGAATTTGGTATTCGTTTGATATTTTGGTAAGATGTATGTTGTCTAGCCTCTAGTGGTGTTATGTGAACGTCGACTACATAACACTTCACCATTATTTGGGCCTAGAGGAAGGCATTGGGAAGTAATAAGTAGATGATGGGTTGCTAGAGTGACAGAAGCTTAAACCCTACTTTATGCGTTGCTTCATAAGGGGCTGATTTGGATCCACATGTTTCATGCTATGGTTAGGTTTACCTTAATACTTTTGTTGTAGTTGCGGATGCTTGCAATAGAGGTCAATTATAAGTGGGATGCTTGTTCAAGTAAGAACAGCACCCAAGCACCAGTCCACCCACATATCAAATTATCAAAGTATCGAACGCGAATCATATGAACGTGATGAAAACTAGCTTGACGATATTCCCATGTGTCCTCGGGAGCGCTTTTCCTATTATAAGAGTTTGTTCCGGCTTGTCCTTTGCTACAAAAGGATTGGGCCACCTTGCTGCACTTTATTTACTTTTGTTACTTGTTGCTCGTTACAACCTATCTTATCACAAAACTATCTGTTACCACTTATTTCAGTACTTGCAGAGAATACCTTGCTGAAAACCGCTTATCATTTCCTTCTGCTCCTCGTTGGGTTCGACACTCTTACTTATCGAAAGGACTACGATAGATCCCCTATACTTGTGGGTCCTCAAGACTCTTTTCTGGCGCCGTTGCCAGGGAGTGTAGCACCTTTGGTAGGTGGAATTTGGTAAGGAAAAATTTATATAGTGTGCTGAAATTTACTGTCACTTGTTACTATGGAAAGTAATTCTCTGAGGGGCTTGTTCATGGTATCTTCACCCCGACCAGTAGAGCAAAGAGTTGCTCCTCTTCCTACTGAACCTATTGAAAATGAAATTCCTTATGAGTATCCTTCGGGTATGATAGAAAAACTGCTAGCTAACCCTTTTACAGGAGATGGAACAAAGTATCTTGATGAGCACTTAATATATGTGGATGAAGTTTGTGGATTATTTAAGCTTGCAGGTATACCCGATGATGTTGCTAAGAAGAAGGTCTTCCCTTTATCTTTGAAGGGAGACGCATTGATATGGTATAGGCTATGTGATGATATGAGATCATGGGACTATAAAAGATTGAAGTTGGAATTTCATCAAAAGTATTACCCTATGCATCTTGTTCATCGTGATCACAATTATATATATAATTTCTGGCCTCGCGAAGGAGAAAGCATCGCTCAAGCTTGGGGGAGGCTTAAATCAATGTTATATTCATTCCCCAATCATGAGCTCCCGAGAGAAATAATTATGCAAAGTTTTTATGCTCGGCTTTCTGATACCAATCGCTCCATGCTCGATACTTCTTGTGCTGGCTCTTTTATGATGAAGACTATTGAATTCAGATGGAATTTATTGGATAGAATTAAATGCAACTCTGAAGATTGGGACCTCGACGAAGGTAAGGAGTCAGGTATGACACCTAAGTTTGATTGTGTTAAATCTTTTATGGACACCAATATTTTTCGTAAGTTTAGCACTAAATATGGACTTGACTCTGAGATAGTAGCTTCTTTCTGTGAATCTTTTGCTACTTATGTTGATCTCCCTAAGGATAAGTGGTTTAAATATCATCCTCCCATAGAAGTAAAAGTAGCTGCACCTATTAAAGTTGAAGAAAAGACTGTCACTTATAATGATCCTATCGTTCCTACTTCTTATGTTGAGAAACCACCTTTCCCTGTTAGAGTAAAGGATCATGCTAAAGCTTCAACTGTTTTTCGTAAAAGCAATATTAGAACTTATACACCTCCTGAGCAAGTTAAAGTAGAACCTAATATTGCTATTGTTAAAGATCTCTTGTCTGATAATATTGATGGGCATGTTATTCAGTTCGAAGGTGAAACTGCTAGAATTGCTAAACCTTGTGCTAAAGATAAACATAGACCTGTGGTAGGCATGCCTATTATTTCTGTTAAAATAGGAGATCATTGTTATCATGGATTATGTGATATGGGTGCAAGTGCTAGTGTTATACCGCATACTTTATACGAATAAATTAAGAATGAAATTGCACCTGTTGAGTTATAAGATATTGATGTCACAATTAAACTTGCCAATAGAGATACTATTTCACCAATTGGAATTGTTAGAGATGTTGAAGTCTTGTGTGGTAAAACTAAATATCCTGCTGATTTTCTTGTTCTTACTTCTCTGCAAGATAGCTTTTGTCCCATTATATTTGGTAGACCCTTCTTAAATACTGTCAATGCTACCATAGATTGCACTAAGAATGTTGTTACTGTTGGATTGGATGATATGGTTCATGAGTTTAATTTCTCTAAATTTAGTAAACAACATCGTGAGGAAGAATTACCTAGTAAGGATGAAATTATTGGTCTTGCTTCTATTGCCGTACCTCCTAGTGATCCTTTAGAACACTATTTGCTAGACCATGAAAATGATATGTTCATGAATGAAAGAAGGGAAATAGATGAAGTATTCTTTAAACAGGAACCTATTCTGCATCACAATTTTCCTGTTGAAATTTTTGGGGATCCTCCTCCACCCAAGGGTGATCCCGTGTTTGAGCTTAAACCTTTGCCTGATAATCTTAAATATGCTTATCTTGATGAAAAGAAGATATATCCTATTATTATTAGTGCTAACCTTTCAGAGCATGAAGAATAAAGATTATTGAAAACTCTGAAGAAGCATCATGCTGCTATTGGATATACTCTTGATGATATTAAGGGCATTAGTCCCACTCTATGTCAACATAAAATAAATTTGGAAGTAGATGCCAAACCAGTTCGTGATCCTCAACGATGTCTGAATCCTAAAATGAAAGAAGTGGTAAGAAAAGAAATACTAAAGCTTCTGGAGGCAGGTATAATCTATCCCGTCGCTGATAGTGAGTGGGTAAGTGATGTCCATTGTTTCCCTAAGAAGGGAGGTATTACTGTTGTTCCTAATGATAAAGATGAATTGATTCCACAAAGAACTATCACAGGTTATAGGATGGTAATTGATTTCCGCAAATTAAATAAAGCTACTAAGAAAGATCATTACCCCTTACCTTTTATTGATCAAATGCTAGAATGATTATGCAAACATACACACTATTGTCTTCTAGATGGTTATTCCGGTTTCTCTCAAATTCCTGTGTCAGCTAGAGATCAATCAAAGACTACTTTTACATGCCCTTTTGGTACTTTTGCTTATAGACGTATGCCTTTTGGTTTATGTAATGCACCTGCTACCTTTCAAAGATGCATGATGGCTATATTCTCTGACTTCTATGAAAAGATATGTGAGGTTTTCATGGACGACTTTTCCGTCTATGGTTCCTCTTTTGATGATTGCTTAAGAAATCTTGATCGAGTTTTGCAGAGATGTGAAGAAATTAATCTTGTCTTGAATTGGGAAAAGTGACACTTTATGGTTAATGAAGGTATTGTCTTGGGGCACAAAGTTTTTGAAAGAGGTATTGAAGTTGATAAAGCCAAGGTTGATGCTATTGAAAAGATGCCATGTCCCAAGGACATCAAAGATATAAGAAGTTTCCTTGGTCACGCCGAATTTTACAGGAGGTTCATTAAGGACTTCTCAAAAATTTCTCAGCCTCTGACTAATTTATTGCAAAAAGATATACCATTTGTCTTTGATGATGATTGTGTAGAAGCATTTGAAATACTTAAGAAAGCATTAGTGTCTGCACCTGTTGTTCAGCCACCTGATTGGAACCTACCCTTTGAAATTATGTGTGATGCTAGTGATTATGCTGTAGGTGCTGTTCTAGGGCAAAGAGTTGATAAGAAATTAAATGTTATTCATTATGCTAGTAAGACTCTAGACAATGCTCAAAGAAATTATGCTACTACTGAAAAGGAGCTTTTAGTAGTTGTATTTGCTTGTGATAAGTTCAGATCTTATATTGTTGATTCTAAAGTAACTATTCAAATTGATCATGCTGCTATTAAATATATTATGGAAAAGAAAGATGCTAAACCTAGACTTATTAGATGGGTTCTCTTGCTACAAGAATTTGATTTGCATATTGTTGATAGAAAGGGAGCTGAGAACCCCGTTGCAGACAACCTGTCTAGGTTAGAAAATATTCTTGATGACCCACTACCTATTAATGATAGCTTTCCTGATGAACAATTAAATGTTATAAGTACTTCTCGTAGTACTCCATGGTATACTGATTATGCTAATTATATTGTTGCTAAATTTATACCACCTAGCTTCACATACCAACAAAGGAAAAAGTTTTTCTATGATTTAAGACATTACTTTTGGGATTACCCACATCTTTATAAAGAAGGAGTAGATGGTGTTATTAGACGTTGTGTGCCTGAGCATGAACAGGAACAGATCCTACGCAAGTGTCACTCCGAGTCTTATGGAGGACACCACGCTGGAGATAGAACTGCATGTAAGGTATTGCAATCTGGTTTTTATTGGCCTACTCTCTTCAAGGATGCCCGTAAGTTTGTCTTGTCTTGTGATGAATGTCAAAGAATTGGTAATATTAGTAGACGTCAAGAAATGCCTATGAATTATTCTATTGTTATTGAACCGTTTGATGTTTGGGGCTTTGATTATATGGGACCTTTTCCTTCCTCTAATGGATACACACATATTTTAGTTCTTGTTGATTACGTTACTAAGTGGGTAGAAGCTATTCCAACTAGTAGTGCTGATCATAACACTTCTATTAAAATGCTTAAGGAAGTTATTTTCCCAAGGTTTGGAGTCCCTAGATATTTAATGACTGATGGTGGTTCACACTTTATACATGGTGCTTTCTGTAAAATGCTTGCGAAATATGATGTTAATCATAGAATTGCATCTCCTTATCACCCACAGTCTAGTGGTCAAGTAGAGTTGAGCAATAGAGAGCTCAAATTAATTTTGCAAAAGACTGTTAATAGTTCTAGAAAGAATTGGTCCAAGAAACTTGATGATGCATTATGGGCTTATAGAACTGCATGCAAAAATCCTATGGGTATGTCTCCGTATAAAATGGTTTATGGAAAAGCATGTCACTTACCTCTCGAACTAGAACATAAGGCATATTGGGCTATTAAAGAGCTTAACTATGATTTTAAACTTGCCGGTGTGAAGAGGTTATTTGATATCAGCTCACTTGATGAATGGAGAACCCAAGCATATGAAAATGCCAAGTTGTTTAAAGAAAAATTTAAAAGATGGCATGACAAAAGGATACAAAAGCGTGATTTTAATGTAGGAGATTATGTATTGCTGTAAAACTCTCGTTTAAGATTTTTTGCAGGAAAACTTCTCTCTAAATGGGAAGGCCCCTATGTTATCGAAGAGGTCTATCGTTCTGGTGCCATAAAAATCAACAACTTCGAAGGCACTAATCCAAAGGTGGTAAACGGTCAAAGAATCAAACATTATATCTCAGGTAATCCCATAAATGTTGAAACCAATATTATTGAAGCCTTAACCCCGAAGGAATACATAAGGGACACTTTTCGGAACGCTTCAGACTCCTAAAAGGAATAGGTATGTGGTACGGTAAGTAAACCGACTCCAAAACAACTTTTAAGGCAATATTTGTCTGTTTTGGAATATTTAGAGAAATAGAAAAATAAGTAGTAGTCCGGGAAGGACACGAGGGCCCCACGAGGGTGGTGGGCGCGCCCTACCTCCTGGGCGCGCCCCCTACCTCGTGAGCACCTTGTGTGCCTTCCGGACTCCGTTTTCTTGCACGTTAAGTATTTTGGTCGGTAAAAATTCATTATATAATCTCCCGGGGGTTTTGAATCTAGTATGACGCAAACCTCGCCTGTTCTTGTATCAAGCTGTTTTCTGTGAGGGTTTTCCAGGCTAGGCATCATGTCGTCTCCCTCCTCCAACAATGGTGACAACGATGCTTGGCTAATGAAGATAGATCTGAAGACGGAACAACCCACGAGGGTCAACAAGGATGAAAGGATCAAGAAGGCCACGGAGGATCAAGCTCCAGCAGCAAAAGACACCCTTCAAATTGATCATAACCTTCTTACCCCAACTGAGATCGAAGCTTTCAAGATGATTGAGTTAGCTCGTGTTCAAAACAAGTATCTCACACAAGAAAATATTTTGTTGAAGGAGTATATTGTTGCACTCAAGGGCATTATTCGCAAGCTGGAGGACCGCTTACGCTCGATGTGAGATTATCCGTCACCGCCACCTTCTTCACCAACCAAGGGGACATAATCACATGGGTATGGGCACTCCCCTTGGCAACTGCCAAGATTGGGGGAGATGCCTCAGTATCGTATCACAATCACAACTCCTATCTTTACTGTTTTTCTTAATTCGATCCTATTAGTAGTATCTTGATCTAGTAGAATAAAGTTTATGGCATGATCTAGTTTTGAGTTTTGCTTTATGATCCGTCTATGTAATCGAGTCCATGAGTTATAGATAATAAAGATTAGTGTTGAGTCAAGGGCTTGATTATTTTGCCATGATCTTGAGTGAATAAAAGAGAAGAGAAAAAAAGAATAAAAGAAACAAAAAGTTCATATTGATCTTATTGAGAGTAATGACTTCACATAGAAAGAGTATGATGATTAAAAGTTGTTGGGAGTTGGCAGACATAGCTTTGGTCATTGTTGCAATTAATAGGAAGTAATAAGGAAAGAGAGGTTTTCACATATAGATATAATATCATTGACATCTTTTATGATTGGGAGCACTCATTAAAATATGACATGCTAAAGAGTTGATGTTGGACAAGGAAGACAATGTAATGAGTTATGTATTTCTTATATCTGAGATAAAGTATGTTGTCATGGATCCTCTAACTTGTTGAGCTTGCTTTTCCCCCTCATGCTAGCCAAATTCTCAGCACCAAGTAGAAATACTACTTGTGCTTCCAAATACCCTTAAACTAGTTTTGCCATGAGAGTCCACCATATCTACCTATGGATTGAGTAAGATCCTTCAAGTAAGTTGTCATCGGTGCAAAGCAATAAAAATTGCTCTAAATATGTACGATTGATTGGTGTGGGAGAAATAAGCTTTATACGGTCTTGTGATGTGGAAGTAATAAAAGCGACGGACTGCATAATAAAGGTTCATATCACAAGGGGCAATATAAAGTGACGTTCTTTCGCATTGAGATTTTATATATCCAACCATAAAAGCGCATGGCAACCTCTGCTTCCCTCTGCGAAGGGCCTATCCTTTATTATTATCTTCTACCTTATGCAAGAGTCATGGTGAGCTTCACCTTTTCTTTTTCATTTTATCCTTTGGCAAGCTCAGCATGTTGGAAAGAACATGATATATATATATATATATATATATATATATATATATATATATATATATATATATATATATAATTGGATGTAGGGGAGCATGAACCATTATTGTTGACATTACCCTTGAGGTAAAAGGTTGTGGGGCAAAACTATAAGCCCCTATATTTCTCTGTGTCCGATTAAAACTCCGTAACCACAAGTATCGCGTGAGTGTTAGCAATTATGGAGGACTAAATGATAGTTGAGTATGTGGACTTGCTTTTTAGCTCTGACATAGACTCTTTTCGATGTTATGATAAATTGCAATTGCTTCAATGACTGAGATTATAGTTTGTTGGAGCCCAATAAGGTTTATGATTTATGCTTTTGCATTGTGAATAGATCATCACTTGAACATAAGTAATAATATGACAAAATCTATATATGTTGTTGTTATGAGAATAATCATGATGCCTTAATGTTCGTATTTTGTTTTTATCGATGCCTCTACCTCTAAACATGAGGACATATTTATTGTTATCGGCTTTTCGCTTGAGGACAAGCGAGGTCTAAGCTTGGGGGAGTTGATACGTCCATTTTGCATCATGCTTTTATATCGATATTTATCACATTATGGACTATTATTTCACTTTATGTCACAATACTTATGGCTATTCTCTCTTATTTTACAAGGTTTACATGAGGGAGAATGCCGGCAGCTGGAATTCTGGTCTGGAAAAGGAGCAAATATTAGAGACCTATTCTGCGCAACTCCAAAAGTCCTGAAACTCCACGGAACGTCCAGAACACCAAGTCCAGAGCCTCTCCAAAATAGTCACGAAACTTGTCCTTCCGCATGTGATTCATGTCTATCCACTTGACATCCACGAAGGTGTTCTGCTTGTTCTTGATCACATCCAGATAGATGAGAGCCTGTTGATTGGTCCAGAACAACTCAGTGCCTCTGAGGACTGCCCGAGGATTCACATAGGGATTGATCTTCCGGCGTTCGACATACTCAACGACTGAAATCTCGTCCATGCCCTTAGCAGGTTCCTTTTGCTTGTTGGCAGTGGTCTTGAGATTGCGCTTGGGGGCATTGGAGCCCTCTGGTGCTTCATCTTGGGGGTCGCGCAGACGCTTGGAGCCAGTGTCATGAATGGGATTGGAACGGCGAGAGCCACCACCTGAGACACAAAGCGCAAAACACACACGACAATCAAGAAGGATCAATGCAAAGACCACAATAAAGCAAAATAAACATGCAGAGAGCACACGAGATAATTGCCATGAGGGAGATTTGACGCCTACGGTAGTACTGCCAAGTGCTGCGGTACTAAGATTGTAGTACCGCTCTTAGTCGCGGTAGTACCGTGTAAGGTCACGGTAGTACCGGGTCTAGGAGTGGTAGTAGGAGCTTAGTGCCTCAGCTAGCGCGGTAGTACCGCGTCTGATGGGCGGTAGTACCGCACGAGCTGGCGCGGTAGTACCGCACCGGATGGGCGGTAGTACCACACGAGCGGTAGTACCGCTCATGAGACACGGTAGTACCGCACCGCGTCAGATCCAAACAAGTTCAAATCTGAGAAAAGCCCGCGAAACCGCGGCGGTACTACGGTTGGACAAATCTACCACAAGACAACATATCAAGTATGATTCCTACGCACCACGACTCTCCTACATCCTACTCTTGCACAGATTTGGCCTAAAATCTCAAGAACAACAAGCATCTCCCCAAAAACCTAGAAGCGAGAGAACAACCAAGAAAAACAGGGATTTGGGGAAAAACCTTGGTCCATGGCAAGAGGAAGTGGTGGGGAATGATCCCACCGGTCGGAATCCGAGGAGAGTGGCCGGAGATAGAGATCCGGCGAGGACCTCCGGCGCCGTTCTTGAGCACGAGAGAGAGAGAGACGTGGGGAGAGAGACGAGTGAATGGGTATGGGGAGTTGGAACTCCCCTGCCCGAGTCATAACCCCCACGCTCACTCGATGGCGCGGTAGTACCGTGCCTCATTACGGTAGTACCACTCGGCGGAAGTACCGCACCTAAGCGGTAGTACCGTGCCCTGGTGCGGTAGTACCGTGCCTCTCAAAGCGGTAGTACATCAGCAAGCCGCGGTAGTACCGTGGGCTCAAGAAGATGCACGTTTCAAGCACGCGAAAAAGAGGTCTTTGCACAAACACTCCGAGGCAACACGACACCACAAGACCACGCTACACACAAAGGCAAAAAGGCAAACGACAAAATGAAACAACCACGAGACACCACCTCTCTAGAGAGAGGGCAGTGGCCGTAGCCACCTATGTTTGAGTCAATTGCTATGGCATCGCGAAGAATTATCCTTGGGCCCATGACCAAAACTCGTCTTTGAAGCACAAGTACCATCAAACATGGCTAATGTGAAAGACTTGATCAATTTATGCATAATGAGGGGAGGGAGAGTTCATTGAGAGAAGAACACTCCCCCTATGTCCATGCCTACATCTAAACAAGATAACACATTGAGTATGGTGGGGTGTGCAAGGGTTCAAGCAACATTGCTCGAATCAATGATATTTAGCTCATGCCTTAACTCGCGAAATCTTGCTTCATCCAAGGGCTTCGTGAAAATATCTGCAAGGTTATCATGAGGGTCGACATAGTTGAGCTCGATCTCTCCTCGCCTAATGTGATCCCGGATGAAGTGATACCGGATCTCAATATGCTTCGTCTTGAAGTGTTGCACCGGGTTGAGAGAGATCTTGATGGCACTTTCATTGTCACACCAAAGAGGCACTTTGTCACAAATGACGCCGTAATCCTTTAAAGTTTGCCTCATCCATAAGAGTTGTGCACAACAACTACCGGCCGCCACATACTCCGCTTCAGTGGACGAGAGAGACACACAACTTTTCTTTTTGGAAGACCAACTTACCAAAGAGCAACCAAGAAATTGGCACCCTCCGAAAGTGGACTTCCTATCCACTTTGTCTCCCGCCCAATCGGAATCCGAATACCCTACAAGCTTGAAGTTTTCTCCTCTTGGGTACCATAAGCCAAAGTTTGGGGTATGAGCCAAATATCGAAAGATTCGTTTGACCGCCACATAGTGACTTTCCTTAGGTGCGGCTTGAAACTGTGCATAAATTCCCACACTCAACATGATATCCGGTCTAGATGCACAAAGGTAGAGCAAGGAGCCTATCATGGAGCGATATACCTTTTGATCCACCGCTTTACCATTGGGATCTATGTCAAGTTGGCACTTGGTGGGCATTGGAGTGGAAGCCGGCTTGACATCACTTAGCTTGAATCTCTTGAGCATGTCTTGAGTATATTTGGCTTGGTTGATGAAGGTTCCTTCTCTTCTTTTCTTCACTTTGAACCCTAGAAAGAACTTCAACTCTCCCATGGAAGACATCTCGAACTTTGAGGTCATGAGAGCGGCAAATTCCTCACTGAAAGCTTTGTTAGGGGAACCAAAGATAATATCATCAACATATAATTGGCACACAAACAACTCCCCTTGGACCTTCTTAGTAAAAAGAGTGGGGTCGATTAGCCCAACTTCAAAACCATGGTCTTGTAACAACTCGGTAAGCTGGTCATACCGCGCACGTGGGGCTTGTTTAAGGCCATAGAGTGCCTTATCGAGTCGATACACATGATCGGGAAAGTAGGGATCCTCGAACCCGGGGGGTTGCTTGACATAGACCAATTCATTAATGGGACCATTAAGAAAAGCACTCTTCACATCCATTTGTTGTAACTTAAAGTTATGATGAGAAGCATATGCAATCAACATGCGAATGGATTCAAGACAAGCAACGGGAGCAAAGGTTTCACCGTAGTCGATACCCTCGACTTGGGAGTAGCCTTGTGCTACCAAATGAGCCTTGTTGCGAATGATAATCCCATGGGCATCTTGCTTGTTCTTAAATATCCACTTGATTCCAATGACATTGTGGTTCCCCGTCGGTCTTGGCACCAATCTCCACACTTTGTTGCGCTCGAAGTTGTTGAGTTCTTCATGCATGGCATTGAGCCAATCCGGATCTTCGAGCACATCATAGACCTTGTGGGGTTCAACACAAGAGACAAACGCGTGATGCTCATAATATTTATTGTCTACGAGTTCTTACCCCCTTTCTTAAGCTTCCAAGCACATTCGTCATGAGATGATCCTTGGTGGAGAGCTTGGAAGCAACCTTGGCGGCACGACACTCCAATTCCTCCTCGGGGGTGAGACGAGGAGTGGTCACTTGATCATCTTGAGCGTCGTCTTGAGCTTGTTCTTGTTCTTGAACTTGCTCGGAGGAGAGAACTTGACCTTGGGCATCACTTGATGTGTCAACACCGTCTTGAGCATGATCTTGCCCTTGGTCATGTTCTTGAGGATGAGGGCCTTCATGTTGTTCTTCGGAAGCGTGTGGGCCTTGGGTTGGTGATGGCTCCACTTGAGTGGAGCATTGTCCTTCTCCTTCGGCCACAAGGGGTTCCTCAATGGGTAGGATAAAGCCAACACCCATTCTTCTTATGGCTTGAGGAGGAATTTCATCACCTACATCACAAGTGCCACTTTGCTCCACTTGGGAGCCGTTATTCTCATCAACCTCCATGTTACACGTCTCCTCAATAAGTCCCGTGGATTTATTGAGGACACGGTAAGCATGAGAGTTTGTAGCATAACCAACAAATATGCCCTCATAAGCTCTAGCCTCAAATTTAGACAACCGAACACCTTTCTTGAGAATGACACACTTACACCCGAATACCCAAAAGTACTTGAGGTTGGGCTTGTTACTGGTGAGTATCTCATATGGAGTCTTGTTCAAGCCCTTGCGGAGGTAGAGCCGATTGGATGCATGACACACGGTGTTGATGGCTTCGGTCCAAAAGTTGTACGGACACTTGAACTCCGTCATCATGGTGCTTGCCGCATCCATCAACGTCCGGTTCTTCCTCTCCGCAACACCGTTTTGTTGAGGGGTGTAAGGTGCGGAATATTGATGCTTGATCCCCTCATCACTAAGAAACTCATCCAAGGTGTAGTTCTTGAACTCGGTGCCGTTGTAACTTCTTATTGTCAAGATCTTTGCATTGTGTTGACGTTGTGCTTCATTTGCAAAGTCAATGATGGTTTGTTGGGTCTCGCTCTTCCTCTTGAAGAAATAGACCCAAGTGTATCTTGAGTAGTCATCCACAATCACCAAGCAATACTTCCTACCCCCAAGACTATCGAAGGATGGAGGCCCAAAGAGATCCAAGTGAAGGAGCTACAAAGGCCTCTTTGAGTAAATGATAGTCGTGGGAGGGTGAGCCTTCTCATGTAGCTTTCCTTCAATGCAAGCACGATCTTTAGCAAAACTAACATTCGTTAGTCCACGGACATGGTCCCCCTTGAGAAGACTTTGCAAAGATCTCATATTGACATGGGCTAGACGGCGATGCCAAAGCCATCCCACATCAACTTTAGCCATTAGGCATGTCGCGGTCTTAGTGGGTCGCTCCAAAAAGTTAATCACATATAGACCATTCTCGACATGCCCAATGAAGGCTACTTTAAGAGTCTTGCTCCACAAGAGGGCCACGGTATCGATATCAAAGAAAGTGGCAAAGCCGATGATTGCAAGTTGACGAACGGAAAGTAAATTGTATGCAAGGGACTCAACAAGCATGACCTTCTCGATCGTGAGATCATGAGAGATGACCACCTTGCCATGTCCCAATACCTTAGAAGATGAGGCGTCACCCCACTCGACATTGGTGGGCATAGATGGAATCTTGTGCACGTCCACCACCAAGTCCTTGCTTCCGGTCATATGATTTGTAGCTCCGCTATCGACCAACCATGATCCCCCACCGGAAGCAAACACCTACAAGAGATCAATGCTTGGTTTTAGGTACCCATTTTGTAATTGGTCCTTTGATGTTAGTAACAAGGGTATTTGGAACCCAAATAGGCCATTCAATGTATTCATGAGGAGAACCAACTAATTTGGCAAAGACATGCCCATCACTAGCACGACATAACATATAAGAAGGATTAAAGTTGTTGGCTTTGATGAGAGGAGTGGCATTGCCCTTTTTGACAGCGCCACCCTTCGCATTGTTCTTCTTCTCCTTGGAAGCACTCTCTCCCTCCTTCACAAAGGTTTGCATGAGAGGAGGAGGTCGTTTGGTCTTGTCGTTCTTCTTCTTGTTCTTGGACTCGGTCACGTACCCAACCCCTTCCTTGGCCACAACTCCCTTTTGGTTGATCAAGAGGTCGTTGAGGTTCTTCTTGCCTTGTATGCAAGTCGCAATACCTCTCTCAAGTTGCCCCTTTATCTTAGCGTTCTCCTCAACAAGATGCACATTCTCACAACACATGTTAGTAGCATTTGCATTATCGACTAACATCATACGAGGAAAAGTGGCTTTTCCTTGGTTAGCTTTACTTGAAGTTGATCATGAGACTCTTTGAGGCTAGCATGAGCACCCTTCAAGGCCTTGTGAGCCTTGTCGAGTAGATCAAACTCCTCCTTGAGTCTAGCAAGATCAACCTCAAGCTCGGCTTTCTCGAAGTTTAGCACATGAGAAACAATGAGAACATGATCATAGTCTTTCTTTAACTTAGCATGATCAACGTTGTGTGACTCCTCAAGAGCCAAACGAAGACCACGCTCTTCCTCAAGAGCATTGGAAAGATCCGAAATCCCATCGGCATAGTCACGACTATGCCCTTCCATCTCAGTGATGGTATCTTCGTGAACCTCGATCATGTCATTGGCTTCACCAAGTTGTTCCAAGAGAGCAACAAAGTGCTTCTTGGATTTACCCTTAAGTTTGCCCATAAAGGCCTCAAACTCATTCGCCTCCACATTAGTTCCCTCATGTTCATCAATGCTATCTGCCGAAGAAGGATGATTAATTATGGTAGTTTTGATGTTGGGGGTTACCTTGTTGGTGGCTTTAGCCATGAGGCACTTGGCGGTGATGCTCTCATTGGGTGAGTCGAAGAGAGACACCCGTGGAGTCGTCGCAATGGCAACTGAGGCCATGGCAGACAACTCACCATCTTCATCATTGTCATCATCCTCATTGTACTCTTCTTGTACCACCAATGCCTTGGGAGGAGTCTTCTTGGTGAAGTTGCTCTTGTTGGGGAACGACTTGGCCTTGTCCTTTCGGATGAGCTTGCCACCATTGTCTTCCCTCTTCTCATACGGCCACTCCGCAACAAAATGACTCACATTGCCACAATTGTAGCAAGTCCTTACAGGTTGCTTGCTCTTCGTGCCACTTGAGTTGTTTGTTGCTAAAGTTTGGCCTCGAGTTTTTCTTGCTCCAAAATTGCCTTGAAGAGAGTGCCATGTGTTCATGATGTGCATACTTTGTATCTTCGGGGTTTATCTCCTCTTCTTCCTCTTGTTCTTGTTCAACGGTGAGCTTGGCCTTTAATGCAAGGTTGGGCTTCTTTGCCCTTTGAGAACGAAGCACCGCATTGTTGGTGGTCTTGTCCAAAATGTTCATGGCCACAAACTCATCCAACACTTCGCTTGAGGTCAAAGTGTGGAAGTCCGGTCTTTGATGAATGACAGAGGACATGTCCTTGTGGTAGGGCATCATTGCCTTGAGGAATTTGCGCTTGATCCAATTGTCATCCGTGTCCTTGCTCCCATGATCTCGTAGTGAGACCGTGAGTTTGGTTACTCTCTGATAAAGCTCACGAGGTTCTTCATCTTCTTTCATTGCAAAATCATCGGCCTCATCTTGCACCACTTCATAGTTGGAGCGTTGAATGCTTGCGCTTCCCCGGTAGAGAGAGACAACACAATGCCATGCGTCTTTGGCCAAGGCAAAGGCCCGAAGATGAGGTAGGTCTTAGGGTGGGATTGCATCTTGAATGATGAAGAGAGAATTCTCATTGAATTGATTATCCGCGGCTTCTCGAGGAGTGAAGTTGCTTGGATCATGCGGATAGAAACCTTCTTCAATGATTCTCCAAAGATTAGTGTTCACATGATTTAAATGACATTTAAAGCGGTAAACCCAAGAATCAAAGTCCTCATTTTTCACAATCTTAGGGGGAGGACCGGCATGATTCAAATGAGTGGAAGGAACCGGTCCACCATAAAAAAGTGGTGGTTCCACATGAGCAAAGATACCGGTGCCATTCTTACCACTAGAATAAGGAGCCTTTTCACTACTAGCTTCCCCCTTATCGGAGGTAGCATACGTCACCTTGTCGGTGGGATTACCCACTTTCAACGGTGCGGTGGATAGTTTAAGCCCTTCAAGGAATTTAGTAAACATGCTTTCAACCTCGGTCATCATGGATGTTTTCAATGTCTCCAAGGCCACATTGAACTCCTCACGAGAGAACGAGGTTTCCCCATCGCCCGTAGACGAGATCGGATTCACACCTGAGTGTTCCTCCACACCGTCTATGGTATCAACCATACTCTTCGAACGGTAAAGTCCTTAATAAAGAGATGAGGCTCTGATACCAATTGAAGGGATTGATATGGTTGACTAGAGGGGGGTGAATAGGCAACTAACAATTTTTAGCTTTTCTTTGACAATTTAAAGTTTGCATCAAAGTAGGTTGTCTAGATATGCAACTAGGTGAGCAACCTATATGATGCAACAAGTATAGGAACACAAGCAAGCAAGTGATATGATACAAATAAGCTTGCACAAGTAAAGGCACGAGATAAGACGAGGATGTGTTGCCGAAGTTCCTTCCCTTTGAGAGGAAGTACGTCTCCGTTGGAGCGGTGTGGAGGCACAATGCTCCCCAGGAAGCCACTAGGGCCACTGTATTCTCCTCACGCCCTCACACAATGCGAGATGCCATGATTCCACTATTGGTGCCCTTGGAGGCGGTGACCGAACCTTCACAATCAAGGTTGGGGCAATCTCCACAACTCAATTGGAGGCTCCCAACGACACCACGAAGCTTCACCACAATGGACTATGGCTCCGCGGTGACCTCAACCGTCTAGGACGCTCAAACACCCAAGAGTAACAAGATCCGCAAGGGATTAGTGGGGGGAATCAAATTTCTCTTGGTGGAAGTGTGGATCGAGGCCTTCTCAACCACTCCCGAGCAAATCAACAAGTTTGATTGGCTAGGGAGTGAGATCGGGCGAAAATGGAGCTTGGAGCAACAATGGAGCTTAGGGTTGGAAGAGATGAGTCAACGGGGAAGAAGGGGACCCCTTATATAGTGAGGGACAAAGATCCAACCGTTATCCACCTACCAGCCCACGGCCAGCGGTACTACAGCTCCAGGCCAGCGGTACTACCGCAGGGCCGCGCGGTACTACCGCTTGCTGCCAAGCGGTACTACTGCACGGTCATGCGGTACTACCGTACAGGCCCGCGGTACTGTCGCAACCCCAACAACAGCAAGGTCAGATCTGAAACACAGGAGCTAAGGGCGGTACTTCCGCGAGCGCGGTACTACCGCGCCCCCTGCGGTACTACCGAAGGCAGGAATCCCCTAGCCAGGGGGAAGGAAACATCTGTGCCTACTTCCGCAAAGAAACGGAAGAAGCAAAAACCGACAACATAGCACGGTACTACCGTGGTAGGCGCAGATGTAAAAAATTACATCCGCCCCTACTACCGTGAGGGAGCGGTACTAGCCTGGTGGGTAACGGTAGTGCAGCTCCAGGGGAGCGGTACTACCGTGGGCACCTGCGGTACTACCGCGCTGCAGCATGGTACTACCGCTAGTGCCTACGGTACTACCGCTCACTTGGGAGCAGTACTACCGCGAGCCAACGCAGCAGCCAGAAACAAGGCGGCGAGAAAGCGGAGGATGCTCCAAGGGAAAGGAGGGGACAAGAAGGAGACATGTATGTGATGATTCCACCCAAACCTTTCTGACGCGGACCCCCTCTTAATAGTACGGCTTTCCTACGACTCAAATCCACCAAAAAGAAACGTAGAAAAGACGCCGTCTTCAACAGTCTTCGAGGGGCACCCGACCGTCTTGTGCCTGGTGACGAAATGTCTGGAATACTCAAGGCACACGATTAGTCCGCAAACGCGTTGTCATCAATCACCAAAACACCTTAGGGATAAATATGCCCTTACAACCTTCTCCCCGGGAAGCTCCCTTCTCCCAAGCCGCAAAACCTCAGCCCCACCTCCATGGGGCCCCCCACCGCACCAATTTCATAGCCGCCCTCCTCCCTAATGCTGGAGACACTATCCATTTGCTGTCGTGCACTAGGCCGTGTGCCTCTTACTCCGTGCTGCTGGTGTTGCCTCGATGACGGCCGCGTGAACCATACCGGAGCCGATTCACCCCCGTCGTTGTTCACGGCACTGGAGCGACTCCAACTTCGGATCCGTCTAGAGTCCTGGCGCTGCTTCCGCGTAGCCGTCGACCGTCGTGACATCGCTCTTTCCCTGCCACCGGTCGCCACTTCAACCGCACCGGCCTCACCGACTCGGCAGCTGGACCTGCCTACTTCACCATGCCGCCAGATAGGTCGGACCCTCATCTCAAATCACTTTATTTAGGCGTCAATTGTCTGAATTTTTATTCTGGGCCAACGATTCCCAATGGGAAGCAGCACCCCTTGAGGCGGCGGAGCTCCTAAGATGCCGGTTGGCTGGTGTCTAACGTAAGGGTGCGGGGCCGCAAGTTCACCGTGGAAGCAGCGCTTAGATGGCTATCTTTTAGAGTTGCGTGGGTTGAAGGTACTGCCGCCGCCAGATCTGGATGATGGTGAGTCTATGTGGATTGGCCCGAGGGCAGCGCAACCACGACAGTGCGGTGGGGCGGGGAGCGGGGTTTTGGCTGTGGCCACGGACGGCAGAGGCAGGCTGCTCTACCATTGATCGCTGGCTCTTCGGGGAAGATTTCGAATAGTGTTAGCCGGGAGGCATAAGACGGCCAGCCATCCGACGTAGATCGGACAGTACCAAAATAAAATAAAATCGTGTGACCCCAATTTAGTCTTCAGTCAACAGACATGTGACCACTCTCGTACCTTACTGTTGATCTCTTAGTGTATTTCTTCAGATCAAAGAGATATGTCGTTCTTAACATTATGCGTTATCTGCATCTTCAGACACACCGTCTCCGACTCACCGTAGCTGCTCCAACAAGGGAAGCATACACCAGAAGGGAGCTATAGTCCCCACTCAACAGTTCCCTACATCAAATGCGCGTGCCCGACATGGACAGCCACAACAACTGCAGGGCCATCGACAAGTTAGCACATGATGCTCACTCCTATGGATGGCAGCCAGATAGGTTGTACCCTCATCTTACTTGTGTGCAACATTTATGGCTTTGTTATTCATCTAAGCATGGAAAATAGATCATCACATTTCACTGTATATTCATGCTCATCTCTTACGGGTCTTGTTCAGGAGTTAACGTTGTTCCATAGTTCAGCTAAGATACTTGTTCTTTAGGTAATGTTGTTCCAAAGTTATCATCCATCAGCCAATGCTATCCCACAGGCTGGTGAACATAGTATTATACCACTTCTAGTATTACCTACGTTGTTCTTTAATACTTTTGTGTGCCATCTAGTTAATCTCGAGTACAAACAATACATATTCTGTAGCTTTCATCTGTGTTCTCCCTTTAGTTTATGAGACCTGTTACTGCTAGTTAACCCCATTCCTACTATTTATGTCGTCTCCTACAGGCACTCATTACATAAATCTAACTAGTAGTTGTCTTCCATGCATGTCAGATATAATTTGACACACTGATATATCCACAAGAACCTCACGGAGCAATGTAAAGGCCAATAAACTTGATGTCAATGATACCCAATATGATGGAACATGTAAAGGCAGTTCTTCAGAAGACTTGCAGAAATATGATGAATCCTCTTCACCCCACAAGGTCCTTGCTCTAACTTGGCATGTGATATGGGTACAACATGCATATAATGTCCTGGAGTGTATCTACTCTGTTGCAATGCCATGTGCTTAGCATGCTGACCATGCATGTAAATATGTCATGCCTTCCTGTTTTTCAGTACCTATTCCATTCATGGTAACATGTTTTCAAATTCAAGTACTATCATTCTACTCTATCGCAATGCCATCTGCTTAATTTGGACATCATGCTTCTGAATATCTTGTGCATTGTTATTCATCAGTATGTACTTCATCCGTCTACCATACCATTTTTTTTACATTGAAGTGTTGTTCTAGTGCTCTGTTGCAATGCCATCTTATTTTCCCAATCATACACGTGTATGTTGCCTTAGTTATTTCTGTACGTATTCCGCTAGCATACAGCTTTACATTCAACTAGTGTTTTTTTGCTGTGTTGTCCTGTCGTATCCCTAGCTCTTACACCATACTCCCTCCGTCCAGATTACATGTTGCCGAAATGGATAAAAAAGGATGTATCTAGAACTGAAATACGCCTAGACCCATCCATTTTTTCGGATGGAGGGAATACATGTCCATATGTCATGCATTTCTATTCTTCAGTACCTATTGCATCTCTCTGTTGTCGCATGTTTTATAATTAAAGCACCATTCTTCTATACAAGGCATGCAAGGGGAAGACAACTATGTTAGAATATGAAGGGTTACAAACAAGGCCTTTGCAAAAGATCCAAATGCCAGGAGATAATAAACCAACTCCAGTTTTTATAGATACTGCTCCAGCACAAAGAAACCCAACTCCTACTAATAATAAGCAGATTCCAGTGGCCAAAGAACTAGTCCGCTCCAGTCCAGCAAAAATATGTCAACTCAATTCTAAGAAGCGTGTGTGTATCCTTGCATCATGAAAATTTATAGCATGCTGATGATATTTTCTACATGTTTCTTACCCATCTCTCTTTTAGAAAATAAGCTTAACAGATAGAAGAATTTCTGCAATGGTATCATTTATGAGGAAAGATTCTTGCAGGAATTCTCTGTGCTCCAATGTAGATGTAAGTACCTGTTGTATATCACTATATTTTCACATCAGCATGTATTTTGTTAATCGGCGTGAATCAAATGTTTATCTAATTTAAATTTAGTTGTAGCAAAATGTATGATTAAAGGCCACAATGTTGATTTTTGCAAGGAAAACTGCCTGGTAGTTTTGCATCCTGAGCTGCATGATTGTACTATCTCATATCAATGGGTTTGAATACTTTGGTTCTGCAGTGGGTTTTTCAGTGTGTTTTTTACTGTGTTGTCCTGTCGTATCCCTAGCTCTTAAATCATACTCCCTCCTTCTGGATTAAATGTCACAGAAATGGATAAAACTGGATGTATCTAGAACTAAAATACGCCTAGACCCATCCATTTATTTCCGCATGGAGGGAATACATGTCAATATGGCATGCCTTTCTATTCTTCAGTACCTATTCCATCTCTATTGTAGCATGTTTTATAACTGAATCATCATTCTTATATATAAGGCATGCAAGGGGAAGATGGCTATGTTAGAATCTGAAGGGTTACAAACCAGGTCTTTGCAAAAGATCCAAACGCCAGGAGATAATAAACCAACTCCATTTTTCATAGATACTGCTCCAGCACAGAGAAACCCAAGTCACATTGATAATAAGAAGATTCCAGTGGCCAAAGAACTAGTCCGCTCCAGTCCAGCAAAAGAATGTAAACTCCATTCTAAGAAGCATGTGCGTATCCTCGCATCATGAAATTTTATAGCATTCTGATCATATTTTCTACATGTTTCTTACCCATCTCTCTTTTAGAAAATAAGGTTAAACGATACAAGACTTCCTCCATTGGGATCGTATTCGAGGAAAATATCTTGCGGGAATTCTCTGTGCTCCAATGCTGATGTAAGTACCTGTTGTATATCACTATATTTTTACATCAGCATGTATTTTGTTAATCGGCGTGAATCTAACCCTTATCTGATCTAAAATTAGTTGTAGCAAAATGTTAAAGGCGCCAATGTTGATTTTTGTAAGGAAAACTGCCTGGTAGTTTTGCATACTGAGTTGCATGAATGTACTATCTCATATCACGCACATTACTGAATTGTAGTGCTTCTCTGGTTGCCCATTCATTCATTGTGTCAATGTTGCTTTCGTATTACCTTACCTGGCTGATGATAGCCGTGCCATATTGTGTTAATTTGGTCTAGGCTAGTTGCCCAAATGTTCGTTGTGTCAATGTTGCTTTCCTATTATCTGACTTAGCCAATGATAGCAATGCTACTGTGTTAATTTTGTGCAGGCTGCTGAAGATAAGAAGACAAATTCTGAAAACAGCAATGCAACCCCATTATTTCTTTCCAGTAAATCTAGGCCAGGTAATATGGCAATAACTCATGATTAATCTGTTTGGTTCCCGTCCTAATTTATGTTATGATACAGTGGTCGAGACACTCTCCACTATCAATAATACAAGCCTGCCAAAATCGCCATCTGAATCTGTTCAGTATCCTCTGTCTCGAATGCAACGGAATAAATGTATGTTTGTGAACCAATTAATGGCTGAAGCAATGATGGAAATGGTGGATGAATCAGAGGTGCAGAGTCGTGCGACACAATAACTGATCAATGTTTTCAGAGACAGTGTAGCAAAGCAGCAAGAACTTGCTCACATGCTTATGGGCGTCATCTGTGCTGAGGTTGCAGACTGTGACGTTGTAGATGGTTAGGTTCTGCTCATTTATTCTCACTGGCATCAATCTTTGATTACCAAGTGGATGTAATTTCCTGTAATATATGCTGGATGTGCAATGTTAATCCCTGTATGTTGTACCTTTGCTTGATCGGTTTTGGTCCTGTGCATAATTGCTCGTCGTAATGGGCTAAAATTATCTAATTTGGCCTAAAGACATGAACGAACTTTAGTGGGCCCATTAAGTTAATGGGCCGTTACTAGGCCGAAAGTTAATGGTCGGCCCTCTTACCTCCCAGGTCGTTAACAGGCCGACATCTAAGCGGGCAACAGGTGGCCCCAATTTATTTCACAGGCCGTTAACAGGCCGTTACTAAGTTTGGGCTACATATGGCCCAACTATATTGTAGGCCTTTAGCAGGCCGAAAGAGACAGCGGGCTTGTGCTGGACCATGAAGAGCATGGGCCGCTAAGAGGCCGAAAGTCAAGTCATATTGTAAATGGCCCAACTGTGTTGTGGGCCTTTAGCAGGCCGAAAGAGAAACCAGGCTGGTATTGGACCATGAAAGGCATGGGCCATTGAAAGGCCAAAACTAAGGTCCGACTACAAATGGCCCAACTCATTTATGGTCCGTTAACAGGCCGAAAGGCACACAGGGCCAGGAATTGGCCTAACACTTAAATGGGTCGCTAAAAGGCCAAAACTCAGGTCCAACTACAAATGGCCCAACTGATTTATGGGCCGTCAAGAGGATGAAAGTGACACCGGGCCAGAAATTGGCCCAACACTTAAATGGGCCGCTAAAAGGCCGAAACTCAGGTCCGACTACAAATGGCCCATCAGATTTATGGGCCATCAACAGGCTGAAAGACACACTGGGTCGGAAGTTATCCCAACATTTAAATGGGTCGCTAAAAGGCCGAAAGATGTACATCCTGAAAATTGGCCCGTCCATTAAATGGGCCGTTAACAGGCCGAAATCTCATCGGGCCAATATTGAGCCCAAATATATAGCAGGCTGTTAACGGGCTCGAACTGACGATGGGTTGCAATGGTGTCAAATCTTTAACAGGCCGTTGACAGGCCGAATTGGCACATCTCGTATGGGTCGTGGGCTTAAATGGACCTGACACAAGGTGAGGCAACACGTGTTTCCTTCGGCCAATCAGAATTTTACACGTGGAAATTTCCCATTCGTCACGGCTGTTAACGGGTTATCGGATCCAAAATCCGACCTGATAGCTTAATGGCGTTCCGTTATGGTGGATGCCACATGTCGGTCACCCTTGACAAAATCACTTCTGTGACGCGCAATTTATCGTCATGGAAGTGTACACTTCCGTGATGATAATTTTGGTAATGTCATGGAACACTTCTACGACAGCACATGTATGACTATCTTGATTCTGTCATAAAATCGTCATGGATGTCCATGCATGACAAAAAACGCGACCTACTGTGACGAACACGTATCATCACGGAAGTGTATTTTTTTGTAGTGGAACGGACTCCAGATCAGCCCTCCCGAGAGAGTTTAGGGCTTGGCGGCGGCTCCGTATCATAAAACGCGATGATTCCTTCTCTCTGAGTGTTTCTCCCCGAAATTGAATATATGGAGTCAAGATGGACGTCGGTGGAGCATCAGGGGGCCACGAGGCAGGGGGCGCGCCCAGTGGGTAGGCGCGCCCCCACCCTCATCGACAGGGTGTGGGCCCCCGGGCGTGGATTTTTTCACCAGTATTTTTTATATATTCCGAAAATAATCTCCGTTGATTTTCAGGTCATTCCGAGAACTTCTATTTCTGCACAAAAATAACACCATGGCAATTCTGCTGAAAACAGCGTCAGTCCGGGTTAGTTCCATGCAAATCATGCAAGTTAGAGTCCAAAACAAGGGCAAAAGTGTTTGGAAAAGTAGATACGACGGAGATGTATCAACTAGCATCTTCAAGCATCTTGCAACCACTGACTTCAGTGAGCTTTTCGAAGAAACGTATGACGCATAGTGCCCATACTTATTCCCGCGCGGTGGTTAGTGCGAAAAAGGCCAGAGGCATACTCGGATCACATATCCAAATCGTTAGTGTCTTGGGAGTGTGCGGTAACGATCAGTGATCCACGATATGTGGCCCAGTCAAACGGACTCACGGACTTACGACAAGGGCTAAGAATGCCTGGTCGTGCCACGTAGAAATCTCGTGGGTACCCTCCAGGTCAACCCGACTTCACATCACTCGTGGGTACCACTCAGGGCCGACCCGATATCATCATTGTTCTGTGGTAAGTCAAAGTAACCATGTGTCCAAAACACCAAGGGGTAGTCCGAGGAATCACCCTTGATTGATTCCACTTGATGTAATCGTCAAGGTGAACTAGGAGGAATCGCCCTTGAGGTCCACGCTTGAGGTGTTGCGCGACAGAGTCGTAACGGGAGTGGTGAAGGATGAATCACCCTTGATGACCACGGCTGAATAGCTACACTACAGAGTTATCATCAGGAGTGCGTTATGAGGTATCACCCTCGGAACTCTATAGTAGCTCTGTAGAGTCGAGCAACTAAGGGGGTGATGTGCTGTGTCGGACCCTGGATGTTGATCACGTTGATCGAGTCATCGATCATCAAACGGGGGCAACTGGGACAAGGTGAGGGGTCACTGATGGATCACTAACCAACCTATATTAAGCAGTTTAGGAAAACAGGTAAGGTATGAAAGCAGGTAACAAAGACAGGCTATGCATCAGAATAGGATCATACAAGAGCAGTTCTAATGCAAGCATAAGAGAGAAGAGAATGGGCGATATCAGAATGATCAAGGGGGGTTTGCTTGCCTGGAAGCTCTGCTGAAAAGGAAGAAGGGTCGTCGGTGACGTAGCCGATCACAGGGGGAGCATCGGTCTCGGGGTCTCCGGAGAGAAGAGGGGAAATAAACAATAAATATAAAGCACAGGTGCAACACTATGCATGACATGACAATAAGCAGTGTTAAGGGTGACCAAACGTAGTACTACGCATTGCAAACGGAGAGGAAAAACATTTGGGAATGTTTTCCCATAGTTCGGCATTTTTTGGACAGAAGAAAGAGAGGAGACGGTTCCATGTTCATCATGGTAGAGGCATGTGATAGATGAACGAATTGTATATTTGGATTCATTGGATTTTTCTGAGCAATTTTCATATTTAAATTATTTTCAGCCGTCATTACAGATTATGTTAAATTAATTTTCAAAGTCTCAGATGTATTCTGGAATATTTTATTTAAAATAAATCAAAACAGAATTAATGCATCAGCATGACCTCATATTCACGTCAGCAGTCATACCAACCATTCTAGGTCAAACCTGATGGCTGGGACCCACATGTTAGTGGCATAGAACTAATTAGGGCTTAATTAAAGTAAACCAGGGTTAGTTAGTAAGTGGGGTCCCACTGCCAGTGACTTATCTAATTAGCAATGTAATGCCCGGATAATTAGCCTACAGTAAAACTCTCCTGATGATGCCATGTCATCTATGTTACTGTTGCTAATCAGGTGGTAGTTCCAAAAACATTGCAAATTCAAAAATGAATTAGTGACAGACACCCAACATTTTCAAAAGCCAAAACAAAAATGTTCGGTGGGTGCCAAATATTGCACCGGTAATTATGGTGTAGAGGACACAATTTTACAAAATACCTAAATGCCCTAAACTAAATAAAACAGAAAAGGAAAATAAATAAAAGAAAGAAATTACAAAAAAGGGGGGAAGCCCCCCTGGACCAGGTGGCCCAGCTCACACCGGCCGGCCCACCTGGCCCAGCTGGCCACACCCGGCCCGCCTCCCTCTGCCGCGTCCCCTTCCCCTGTTCCCCCGACCCGGGTCGGAACAGGGCGCGTCCTCGTCGAACCCCCCTCGCCGGCGACGGGGCGAGGATAAGGCCGCCACGCCCCCGCCTCCTCGATCCCGCCTCTCACTCGCCCCCACTCTCGCCTCGGTTCCTGCGCCTTCCCCCCCTCAGATCCACCGCGCCTCTCCCCCTCGTTCCCCTCCGCATCCGAGCGCCACCGACGCCATGTCTCTGGCCTAGCCACGGCCACCGAGCCCACCTCGCCGCCCCACGGTGTCTCCAAGGGCCGCCGTCGTCCGCTGCTTCGACTGGTGCAACCCGTTGGAGACCGGTGCCACCGCAACGCCCCGATGCCGCCGTCTTCCGCCTCTGCTCCGACGGGACGTGTCGCCGCTCTTCACCAACTCCGGCGACGCCCCTGCAGCTACTAAACCCCCAAGGGCCACCGTGTGTGCCGCTCGGTGAGCCCCCGCTTCCTCCCCTCTCTTTCCCGAGCATTTCGGCCACCGTAGCTCCTTCCCCACCTCGTGCCCGAACGCGGCTCCGCCCGAGCTCGTCGTTGGCATGGCTCCGGCAACCAAGTGGTCACGAGCCCGCGCGCAACGTGTTCTAAACCCGTCTGCACCCTGCTGCCGCCGTTCGCCACTCACCCGACCATGCTGCCGCCTGCGCGCGTCGCCGGCGCCCTTCCGGTGACCAAATGGTCACGGGGCCGAGCCCTTTGTGCTCAGCGCGTCGCGCAGCTCCCCCTAGCCTTCCCGTTAGCCCCGAAGCGTGCTGCGTCGCCGTCTTCGTCTCACGCCTGAACCACCTCACCGCCGATGAGCTCGCCGCGCTCGATTCCGGCCACCACTGCCCGCGTAACCACCACCAACCGACGCGTCGTCGTCTCGCCGTTCTAACGGGCCCGGCCGCACTCGTTTTAGTGCCCCGTAGACGAAACCTGATGCTCGCCTTTGCCGCGCAGCCGAGTTTTGCCTCACCGGCGTCGTTCCGGCGCCGTCCGCCACGTGGTTAGGCGGGCCCACCTCTGTGTCGCTGGCCAGTGGGCCCTGGTGGCCCAGTTGATTGGGTTGACCTAGTCAACTGCTAACTGGACAGCCTAGTGGCACTGACATGCGGGCCCCATGCAATAAAACGAATAAAAAGAAATAGATAAACTGCTAATTAATTAAATTAATTAATTAAAACCTAATCTCTCACGGACTACTGGGCCCCCACCTACTAATTAACCCAGATTAGTTAGACTAAACCCCATGTTAGTGACCCAGACAATGACATGTGGGTCCCACCGGACCCACCTGTCTGGTTTGACTGGTTAACCGACCAGTTGACCTGCTGACATCACTCTGATGTCATGCATGCGTCATTATTCATTGTTTTGGATAATGTTAGAATCAAATAACTAATTAAAATTAGAAAATGATTTAAATCTTTAGAAAATCATATCTTTTAATCCGTAACTCGGATGAAAAAACTTTGTACATGAAAGTTGCTCAGAACGACGAGATGAACCCGGATACGCAACCCATTCGCTTGCCACGCATCCCTAGCATACCGAACACGCAACTTTTCCCTGCCGGTTCATCTGTCCGAAAACGGTTCAACATTTGCCGCGAAGCGACAGGGCAGGTTGAGACCACCTAGGAGAGAGGTGGGCCTGGCCCTGGTCGGCGTTCGCGGTTATTTCAAAATAACACGTTTAACGAGATCTTGGTATTTGATCTGAGTCTGGCTACTGGCCTATACGCACTAACCATCTACGCGGGGACAGTTATGGGCACTCGACGTCGTGGTATCAGCCGAAGCCTTCGTGACGTCAGCAACTGAGCGGCGCGCGCCGGATTGGACTGGAACGCCTGCTAGGCTAGGTCTGCTTCCGGCCGCCCACGCAACATGCAGGTGTGCTAAGGGCGATGGGCCCAGACCCCTGGGCACTTAGGTTTAGACCGGCGTGCTAACCTCTCTGTTGGTCTAGGTGGGGCTGCGACGTGTTGTTCTTCCAAGGCCGGGCATGACCCAGGAAAGTGTGTCCGGCCAAATGGGATCGAGCATCTTGGGTTATGTGGTGCACCCCTGCAGGGAAGTTAAACTATTCGAATAGCCGTGATCTTCGGTAACAGGACGACTTGGAGTTGTACCTTGACCTTATGACAACTAGAACTGGATACTTAATAAAACACACCCTTCCAAGTGCCAGATACAACCGGTGATCGCTCTCTCACAGGGCGACGAGGGGAGGATCATCAGTTAGGATTATGCTATGCGATGTTACTTGGTGAACTTACCATCTACTCTCTTCTCCTGCTGCAAGATGGAGGTTACCAGAAGCGTAGTCTTTGAAAGGACTAGCTATCCCCCTCTTATTCTGGCATTCTGCAGTTCAGTCCACATATGATAGCCTTATTCCAGTTGATACCAATGCATTCATATGTAGTGTAGCTCCTTGCTTGCGAGTACTTTGGATGAGTACTCACGGTTGCTTTCTCCCTCTTTTCCCCTTTCCTTTCTACACGATTGCTGCGACCAGACGTTGGAGTCCAGGAGCCATATGCCACCGTCGATGACGACTACTACTACTCGGGAGGTGCCTACTACTACGTGCAGCCCGCTGACGGCGACCAGGAGTAGTTAGGAGGATCCCAGGCAGGAGGCCTGCGCCTCTTTTGATCTGTATCCCTGTTTGTGCTAGCCTTCTTAAGGCAAACTTGTTTAACTTATGTCTGTACTCAGATATTGTTGCTTCCGCTGACTCGTCTATGATCGAGCTCTTGTATTCGAGCCCTCGAGGCCCCTGGCTTGTAATATGATGCTTGTATGACTTATTTTTATTTGTAGAGTTGTGTTGTGATATCTTCCCGTGAGTCCCTGATCTTGATCGTACACGTTTGCGTGTATGATTAGTGTACGATTGAATCGGGGGCGTTACAAGCAATTACTCCCTCCATTCTTTTATATAAGGTGTATTTGTCTTTTGATAAAATTCCATAATGTAAGGTGCATTTCTTCTAAATTCTCATAATTCCCTTTGTATCCCTTCGGAGAGAGCAAAGTATCTCTCTCCTAATTTCATGTATCTCACCTTGTATCAAAAGAAGGAAACTATCTCTCTTTTGATTGCATGTATCTCTTAGTTTCCTGGACTCACTGATTTACTTGTCACTAACTAACAAATTTGTCAAGGGTAATTTTATACTAACACATCTATAATTATGCGCCTTGAGCACTGTGTCAAAAATAATACACCTTACATAAAGGAACGGAGGGAGTAAGTTTTGATAAAAACATTAATTAATGGGTGGCCCATTTGTAAGTGACTGGGCATGCCCAGTCAGTAGAATTGACCTAGTCAACTAGTCAAGGGGGACCCCCAGGACCCACTAGTGGGCCCCAGGGTGGCCACGTCGGTGGGCGCCGGAGAGGCTTCAATGATCCCGAAATGAGGCGACGAGCTATGTCCTTCGTCAGGATTTCACTGTGGTGGGCGAGAGTGGGCGTGGTTGGTGCCGCTCGAACGGCCGCGGAGTGCCGCGTCTAACGCTGGTGGTGGACGGAGTTGGGGTGGACGGGAACGACGGCGGTGGCGATGTTCAGGTTCTGATCGAGAACGCAGCGAGGGTGGCCTAGGGGGGCAACGCGGGCACGGGGCGGCGCCGCGGACGCTCTGGAGCGCGCCCAAATCAGTCGAGGGTGCCCAGGAGCACGCACGGCGCACAGACGGTGGCCATGGCGGGCGCGGAGCCCGGTATTGTGGCAGGGAGGCTACGGGCAGGGGAAGGAGCGGGGGAGAGAGAGGAGGTGGCGCGGGGCACACTGTGGGTGCAGGGTAGCGATCGTGGGAGCCGGAGGGAGCTCGACGGCAACGAATCGGTCGACGACGTCCTCGGCTGACCGAGGATGAAGAAGGGTCGATGGCGTCGTTGTAGTGGACCCCATCTCGATCTGATCCACGCAGACGGCATGGACGAGGGTGGCGATGCTCGGGGGTAGGTCAAAGAGGCGAGATGGAGGTGGTGGCCGCGGCTACGCAGCGGCCATGGCGGCAACGTGGTCGGCAGCGGGCGAATCTGGAGGAGGGGAGCGGTGGTGAGGTGAGAGGCAGAGAGAGCGAGCGACTGGGGGCCGAGTGGGAGAGGGGATCGGGGGTGTGGGCACGACCCTGTCCTGTCGAGGCATCACTGGCGAGGAGGTGCGATGGCGACCTCCCCCTGTAGCGACGCGGGACGAGGGAGCAATGCGCGGGTAGGGGAGAAGCAGAAGGTGGGCTGGGCCGGTTCGGGTAGGCCTGTTGGGTAAGGCCCGGTGGTGCATGGGGGGCTCTCTCTCCGTTTCCTTTTTTAGTTTTTGCTTTCTATTTATTTGTTTTTTGTTTTCTAATTTCTTTTAAAAACAAATTAGTTTTATGAAATATAATTCTTGCACCTAATTAGTATCACAAATTATTAGCCCCTGCCACAGTTAGATTAGCACTTAAATAAATTAGTTTAGAATTTTCATAAATTAGAAGTCCTTTAAATATTTGTTTTTGCGACTGTTTTAATTAGTTTAGGGAATTAAACCACTTTATAAAGATGTTTATTCACCACCAATATTAACAAGTGATTATTTGCCACACGATGAACATTTTAGTTTTCATGTTTGTGATTTCACTTATAATTTGAGTTGAATTTAGAAGGGATTTGAAAAGAGAGAGAAGCAAGGATGAACATGCACTGATTAGCAAAATGATTAGTTTAAAATGAGAGGTTATTGTAGCTCACTAATACATATGTGTTACATCCTCCTGAGACCAGGGTCATACTATGGTGGATAAAGCCAGCAAGGAACACTTTCCTAATGAGAACTTCTCTTAAGAAGGACCAACTAACAGGCAGGTGGAACCGGAGATGACGGTTATGGGTCACTGGTGGCACTATCGATCCACGTAGAAGATGATGACTGCTGATCACTGGCGGTGCTACCCGTGACAGAGGAGGAGGAGGATGGCATCGTAGGGTGCAAAACAATGAGGCACGGCGAAAGGCTTTGGGCTCTTCCCTCGCCATGAACCAAAGAGTTGTGAAGAAATAAGGGTATGAGGAAGAGAGTAGCGACAACAGAAGAATTACAAAGTTCTCTTTGCCTCCACTCTCATGCCCATATAGGAGGTGACCTATTTAGGGAGTTTGCCGAAGCCTCACGCCCCTATAGGGTGTCGTGTGCTAATTGTGATGCAACATTTCAGAGTGGTGGCACGGCACCCCATGCTGCCAGAGCTTCGTTCTCTCTGACCAATCGCCTGTCATAAGGCATCATGATTATCGCACATCAGGAATCGACTCGAACTTGACTGGCGCACATATCCCCTCCATCAACTAATCACCCAACAAAGGGGTTAGTGGAGATTTATCCTTTCCCACATCCGATTGAGTGATAGCCATCAGCACAGAGCGGCATTTCATCCCCTAGTGCCCAGCTATAGCGACACTACTTAGGAGGTGGCCCATCAAGCTGACCATGGTGTTTGCACCTGATTTCAACAACCGCGCTACACTCGGATGCATCTGAGTCGAGGACGCCTATGATGCGCCCCCTAGCGGGCCATGAATCAGGCCCTACGTCATTTAGATTCACTCAAATCCAGAGCGTCATCATTCGAGACATTGGCTCACAACAGGCGCCAAGATGGTCCCCCTGATGGTCCAAGCGCCATTGGCAACCCGACCGGATTCCCTCGCGCGATAGATGGCTCCAGAGCCATGTGACCCCATTTTCTATCTTTATTCCTTCAGGAATTCAACAAGTCTCGTGTGACCTCCCAATAGGTAGGTCAACGAGAATCAAGTTCTACTGACGAGGATATGACACACCGATATGGTAGCCAAATGCAAGCCCTACCACGTCATGGACCAAGGTGTTGAGTCACCATTTGGGCCCAGGCACTAGCCTGGCTCCCCACCAACTTGGGAGACAAGGAAGTAGAGGGCCATTGTAGCATGGCACGATCCAATTCAACCAAGGGGCGCGAGCCCAATAGTACTCCGACCTAAGCCATGTAACCCTAGCTCGACCAGGTATATAATGTGAGCTAGGGGCCCTCCTAGGCGATATTGAACACATGAAAGATCACCCTAGAGCTAGGGGTTTCACCGACTATCGGTGTATGAAAAGAGGGGTATGCTTTTTGTACCCCTATAACTGTGCACGGGCAGTCTGAGCCACGCGCACCACCACACTGAGTAAGGCAAAGGAGGTGAGCCAAGGTAAGGCTGAAGCTCAGGAGAAGCAGAACGATGCCAAGACCAAGACCACAAGGAGCAAAGGAGACGAAACGTACCCCCCGGCAAGATTCTTGCCGGGAGGCGGTTTTAGCAAACCCGGCAAGACACTTGCCGTGGCAGCTCGCCCCACACCTATGGAGTGAGTCATCCTTGAGTCCACTGCCCCCATGGGGCAAGGATTCGGGAGACATCCCCGTGGTGGCATGCAGATCTTTGTGAAGACATTCAAGATCAGATACACCCTTTAGAAGATGATGATCCTTGGCGGGATCCGAGCCAAGGAGGACCACAAGGCCCCCAGCAAGAGCCTTGCCGGGGATGACAGCAGGCGCCACGGCAAGACCCTTGCCAAGAACACCCGTAGGGCCACCATCAAGCCCACGCCAGTCAAACCTCCACCGCCGTTCGCATGCAGCTGCCGACCCAACCAGCTGGGCAGGCACCTGCGTGGCGGCATGCAGATCTTCGTGGAGACCCACCACTGCGCCACCTCAGCTGCCTGCCTGCCTACATGGCACCGCGGGCGCCGCTGGCCAGGGCGCGTGTCGACGCGAGAGTGAGCGGCGACGGACGCCCTGATAAAGCAAGGACACCTGGGCAAGACGCATTAAATGCGCCTTGTCATGTACTGCGAGGGATAACCTCACATCACTGTACCCTTTCCACCTCATGTGTGCCACTGTGGGAACCCCTTTCCTATAAAAGGAGGCCCGAGGCGACCAGGAGGGGGATTCGGCTTTTTGGAGCTCCTCACGCCCCATAACTAGCTCAAGAACACAGATATACAATCCACCAAAGCAGGAGTAGGGTTTTACGCATCCCCGCGGCCCGAACCTGGATAAACAAACCGTGTGCTATTTGCTTGATCCGCTCTTCTCACGACCCCGCGCCCCGCAACCGTAGTAGGGATTCTTGTGATCCCATAGGTGTCGTTCCCACCGACATCTTTGGCGCGCCAGGTAGGGGGCACGGTTGTGAGAATCGGCTCTAGCAGTTAGCCCGACACTCCTTCATCTTCGTGACCCTTGAAGAAGAAAGGAGGCCAGAAGATCGACACTCGAGCGATCGCAAATAGAAGCTAAGTTGCACTGAACCCTTATTTGTGCTACCCTTCTTATTTGAGGTTATCCCCCCGGAGATATTTGCTTTGTATGAGAAACCTACATGCCAGGGGGCTCTACCACGATCGGCAACGCCCTTGCCCTGTTTCGAGTCCGCTCAATAGCTCAAGCGGCTGCGTCGAGAATGGCAGAGTAGCCTTCCGCGATCAGCAACGCCCCTGATTCTGACTCGAGTCAAGCTCGATAGTTCGAGCGGCTGCGTTCAGAACGGAAAGGTGGCTTGTCCGGCAGCACGTGTACCCGGCTGGCCATGGGGATCCATCCCCAAAACGCCGCTAGGGGCTTGCGTGCCAGCAAGCCTTCCCGATCGACGTAGGGCACACATACAAAGAGGAATCGAACGGGGAAATAACATGCATGAAAATTAAGAGTACTTCAAAGTTATATTACATCACATCATAGCTGCGATTCTAACTAAAGATAAAATTTGTCTTGGTCGGGAACCCGCAGCGGCGAAGAAGAACGGGATGCCTAATCTCGGTGCTGGCCTTCCACCCTCTTGATTTCGTCGATGCAATCGGTGATGGGCTTGATGCGCTCCTTGAGCACCGTGAGGTTCGCACCATCCGGCAAGCTCTTCATCGCGGCCGCGAAGTCAAGATCGGGATTCTAGTATGCTGTCTTGGTGAGGACCTTGGTCATGACCCTCCGGCAAAGTCGCCGGGCCTCCTCGGCTAGCGTGGCCGTCCTGTTGGAGTGAAGATAAGCCAAGGCTCCGAGGACGCCCTCGAAGAACAGGGTCAACTTGGTGATGACGGTCCCGCTGCGCTCAGAGGCGTACCTCACGTGTGGCATCCCTATGGTGGCCAACTGCGAGGTGAACCTGCCGACGACCTCCTCCAGACGGCTGATCCATTTGTTCTCGCCCGCCACATAATCCTGGTGGGAGGCGGCCTCGTTCGCCCGCAGCTGCTTCTCCTCCTATAGGCTCCTGGTCAAGGTCTCCTCCCGAGCCCTGCTCTCCGACAGCATCTTCTCGAGATCCTCCAGCTTCAGCTTGAGGTCTCTGATGGAGTTTTGTGCTTCGGAGAGCTCCCCAGCCCTGCTGATGACCGCTCCTTGCGCCTCCACCAAGGCGATGTTGAGTGTGCTCTTCTCGTTGGACAGCTTGAGGGCCTGCTCCTTCAGCTCGTCCTGCACCACCTCCAACTCCCTTACCTTGCTAGCATGGGCCAGAGCCTGGGCATCGAGTGCCTCCTTGTGCCTCTGCTCCAGCTCGCGAGTCCGTCGCGCGACAAGGGCCTCGAGCTCCTCATCCTTGCCACGGAGCGCTGCGGCAAGCTTCACCTCACGCGCAGTGACGTCCTCTTCCTGGGAATCCAAGGTGGCTTGATGCTGGTTCCGGGCGGCCTCAGCCGCTGCAGCCAAGTGCGCTGCCTTTTCCTAGGCCTTCTCGATGTCGGCCATCTTCATGGTGAGATCCACATCGCGCTCGACCAATTTCTCCTGAAAGGCCCACTGCTCCTCGCGAGCCTGGTGGAACTAGGTCTGCGTCTCAGCTACGCGCGCCTTGAAGTCCACCTCCACGTTGTCCACCGTTGCCATCCTGGACTTGACCTTGTCCAGGCGAGCATGGTAGAGCACTTGGAGCTTCCGGAAATTGGCCCCCATGGCATGGAAAAGGTACTCTTCTAGAGAACCGTCGCCACCAACGCCCGGCTCATCAACCACCTCGAGCCTGGTGGTGGCAAGCACCTCGCCGTCGAAAACTTCCCCTTCGGCGGGCGCCCGGCTTGACGCCCCTGGGAGGTGGACGAAGAGATCGTCGCCCACCTTCAGATACCTGCCGGGGCCCGAGGTTGAGGAGGAGGGAGGCTGGTCACCCACCACCTCCTCCTCGGCGGAGGCCTTGCCGGCCTCACCGGCAGGTCCACCGCTGGTGCCCTCGGCAGAAGCCTCGCCGGTCGCCTTGGCGGCCCCCACCGCGGTGTCCTCGACAGCATCCTTGGCGGCCTCCTCTGCAATGTTCCCAGCAACGGTATCCATGTCCTCCATACCTGTTGAAGGAGGGCCTGGGCAGCAACGGGAGCAATGAAGCCAAGAAAAGAATAAGGGAAAAACAGAGACGAAGGACAGTCGACTCACTTGTGCCAGGCTGGGAAGCAGAAGTCCCCTCTCTGCCAGCATTTGGCGCCGTGGCAGAGCCACCAGCGCCCAAGTTCCCCTCTTCCTCCATGGGTGTGGGCTCCGTGCCTGATGCCCTTGCCGGGGATGCCCCCCGCGGCGGCATAGTCGATGGGGGTGGTGTGTTAGGAGTAGCCCTCTGTGGCTCCTCCTGCTGCCGCTCCCCTCCTGCAAACCCAGCAAGGTCAGCATCATAGCATCGAACACCTACCACATGTCGAGTAAGAAGAGGGTGACAAACTTACGCTGGGGGCTACGCCGGGGGCTGCTGTCCGGGCTGCTCAGCACCACAAGTGGTGTCTTTGAAGCCCCAGCCGGCGGCTGGCTGCTCGCCGAGGTCCTCGCCCTCTTCACCCTCTGGGCCAACGTCTCTGTCTCCCTACGGAAGCAAAAATGGATCAAGACAAGCGACCCAATTCGAGGAAATGGAAATGACAGTAAGGAACGGCAAACATACTCGTCATCCATCTCGTCCTCTTCCACCAGTTTCATTTTCCTCTCCGGGCTGAGAGGCCCAGATCAAAAGGGAGCTCCACATCATCATCCGAGTCGACGCCTGCCGGAGGCGGCGAAGGAGGCGGCGGGGTTTGTGCGCGCCCTAATGAGGAAGGGGCTGGTGTCTTCTTCTTCTCAGCGGCCTTCGTCAGCCTCTTGGCTGCCGTGGCCCTCGTGTGGCGCCCAGACCCCTCCAGGGTCAATTGAGGCTGCGCAGCCCTGCCAGGCCGTACCGGCTCACCGGAGCCAGCCCACCGCGGGACTAGCCCTCTTCCCCTTGTTGGCGTCGAGTCCGCCGCCACGTCCTCCTCCTCCCCCGACGACTCATCGGCCGCGTCTTCGACGAGCAGAGATCCAGTGTTGGCGCTGCTGACCTCCCCGGAGGCCGCCGCCCACCGGGAGAGCTCCTCTTCCTCCGCCGCCGTTGCGGCCATGTCCTCCACGCCCCCGGTGCTGCCGGCCTCCATGGCAAGCTGTGCCTCCCTCGCCCTAGTGGTGATGTAGTCTAGCTCTGCCTAGGTGGTGTCCATGATAAGCCACCACTCGGCGTCGGCATTGACGTACACCTCGATCAGGGTGTCGAAGAATTGTTGCACATCCTCGTCCTTTGGCTCCTCCCATCTTGGGACAGGGCCGTGCGCATTACAGTCTGGCATCATGGCGATGATCTCGGACCGACGCGAATTGTTGCACAACGGGACCACCCCCGCTGACAGCTTGAAAAATGGCCCCTTGAGGGCCTTGCCAACCTTTGCGGCAGCCCTCGCGGCCTTGCCGGTCCGCTCGACCTCGCCATCGTGACACACATCAAGCTGGAAAAGCCGCTGGCAGAAGTGGGCATGCGCCAACACTGTGAAGTTGTGATCGAGGCCGGGGCGGAGTCGCATAATGTCAGCCGGGTTCGTAAAGAGCCAAGCTGGCCTCCCCTTGCTGTGCAACGGGGCGATCCGGCGGCGAATGAAGTCCGCCCCGATCATCTCAAGGGTGAGTCCGGCCTGGGTGAGCCGAAGAATCTTGGTGGTAGCGACAGTGAGCCTCCCATCGGCGGCATCGACATCGCTCCAATCACTGCCGCGGACCGGAGGCACTCGGCGGACCTTGCAGAATTCCGGCGGGTTTTCATCCCCAATCCAGCACCACCGGCCATGCCATTCCTCCCACCTCTCCTTCACGGCATCGTCTGGGTACGCCCCCTTGGATCTTGGGATCCAGGTGACGCAACCGGAGATGGCTCCTCCCGGCTAGATTCGAGGGAAGAAGTAATGGCGGAAGAGCACTGTGTTGGGCTGCACCCCGGCAAAGCCTTCGCAAAGATGCGTGAAGAAAGCCATTCACGCCACCGCATTCGAAGTAAAATCCAAGAGGCGAAAGCCGAAGGTGCACATAATGTCGCAAAAGAAATCGGAGAAAGGAGGGCATAACCCACAAGAAAAGTAATCAACGAAGAAGGGGTACCGATTTGAGGCAGGATCAGCGCAAGCAGCAGGAATGATGCGCGTCGCCGGGTGTCCTGAATCCTCTCCCCCCGTCTTCACTCCCCATAGGGGCTTGAAGGAGGCCCGGAGCTCTTGAATGTCAACCGTATAGGGGAAGAAGAAGGCGAACTTCGTCTGGTCCCCCGACAGCGCGCTCTCCGGCGGCTCCACCGTCCCGGCACCCTTAGCCACCCCTTGCCCTTGGCGAATTTGGGAGACATGGCAACCAAGAAGTTCAGAGGGCTGAGAAAGGGGGATGGCGAAGCGACAGCGGCGGGCGACAGCGAGAGCTTAGGAAGGAAGGAAGAAAGGGAACGACGGCTCTGAGATCGGAAAAGGCACGAGGAAAGAGGAGAAAGTGAGCAGCACGCCCACGGTTATTCCTTCTTATGGGGGAAAAATGCGGGCCGCCTCCTTTCACATTAACTGTGATGTGACGCATGCCCGTGGGAAGCAACCCCATGCATGCCGCCCACGTCACACACGCCTCCCCACGCCGCGCCACGTGCGGGAAGCATGGGAAGCACAGCGCGCAAAGAAACTTACAGCGGTAAAAAACTGCCTCGCCTGCCCGCGCACCGTTTTTGGGCCTAGCCCAACGACGTGATTGCGCTTATGTGTGGCCCAGGCCCGGGGGCTCCTGCGGTGTACAAAAAGAGGGGTACGCTTTTTGAACCCCTATAACTGTGCACGGGCAGTCTGAGCCGTGGGCACCACCACACTGAGCAAGGCAAGGGAGGTGAGCCAAGGTAAGGACGAAGCTCAGGAGAAGCAGAACGACGCCAAGACCAAGACCACAAAGAGCAAAGGGGACGAAACGGACCCCCCGGCAAGATCCTTGCTGGGAGGCGGTTTTAGCAAACCCGGCAAGACCCTTGCCGTGGCATCTCGCTCCACACCTACGGAGTGAGTCACCCTTGAGTCCACTGCCCCCATGGGGCAAGGATTCGGGAGACATCCCCGTGGTGGCATGCAGATCTTTGTGAAGACATTCAAGATCAGATAAACCCTTTAGAAGATGATGATCCTTGGCGGGATCCGAGCCAAGGAGGACCACAAGGCCCCCGGCAAGAGCCTTGCCGGGGATGACAGCAGGCGCCACGGCAAGACCCTTGCCGGGGCCCCGGCAAGGCCCTTGCCAAGAACACCCGTAGGGCCACCATCAGGCCCACGCCAGTCAAACCTCCACTGTCGTTTGCATGCAGCTGCCGACCCAACCAGCTGGGCAGGCACGTGCGTGGCGGCGTGCAGATCGTCGTGGAGATCCACCACTGTGCCACCTCAGCTGCCTTCCTGCCTACATGGCACCGTGGGCGCCGCTGGCCAGGGCGCGTGTCGACGCGAGAGGGAGCGGCGACGAACGAGACACGGCTCTCCCTGTCCCCGATAAAGCAAGGACACCTGGGCAAGACGCATTAAATGTGCCTTGTCATGTACAGCGAGGGATAACCTCACATCACTGCACCCTTTCCACCTCATGTGTGCCACTGTGGCAACCCCTTTCCTATAAAAGGAGGCCCGAGGCGACCAGGAGGGGGATTCGGCTTTTTGGAGCTCCTCACGCCCCATAACTAGCTCAAGAACATAGATATACAATCCACCAAAGCAGGAGTAGGGTTTTACGCATCCCCGCGGCCCGAACCTGGATAAACGAACCGTGTGCTATCTGTTTGATCCGCTCTTCTCATGACCCCGTGCCCCGCAACCGTAGTAGGGATTCTTGTGATCCCATAGGTGTCGTTCCCACCGACACCGACCACCATCTTTTTCCTCTCCGTCGCCAAGGCCGAAAGCTTACCCAAGAAACCGATCTCCCGACCATCTTCCTGATTGCCGGTGAGCACTCGAGCAACACAACCACCAAAGGCAGGAGTAGGGTTTCAACTCCTCGGGTAGGGCCAGAACCTCGAAAGATCGTGAATATCGTGTTCCACCATCTTGATCCAACTCTCACAACACCTTCGAAAAAAATTTCGTCTCCCGACGATACCGCCGGTCTTGGAACATCGAGAGATGCGAGCACGATGGATGAAATGGTGAGATAATATTGACAACTCACTCATGGAGAGATCATGACAAAATCGAGGTTCGGCACAAGTGTTCGTGGTGGTGGTAGTGAATGTTCGAAATCAAATGATCGATTACTCTTGATGATGGTTACAAGGAGTATATATATCCCTAGAGAGAGGCGACTGATCTGATGAGTCACGTTGGTTCCAGGACGAGCGGGAGAAGCATCAGTTGCGTGAGGAGCCGCCCGATGGTTTGGAAAGAGGAGATTTCCTAATTACATTAAGTAATAAATCTTAACACTCCCCCTAATCTACACTTGACCATGTAGAATCATCTCACGGTTGTCCGGGTAGCGCTATCATCTCAAAAGGATTCTCCTCCACAAAGTTCTTCATGCATGAAACCTTTGATGAGAACCTGAAACATAAACTCACATAGAGATAGCATAATGTGATGTCTTTCAACAAGGATATCTCAAGAAGATACTCCCCCTGACACCTGCAAGTCACTAAGTCATCGTATACCAATTCCATGAACATATTTTTGAAATGTAGAATTTGGTAGAGACATGGTAAATATATCAGCAAGGTTATCGCATGATTTGACTTGCAATATGTTTATTTCCCTGATTTGTTGAAGATCACGAGGAAAAACCACTTAGGAGAAATATGCTTAGTGATATTACTCTTGATATATCTTGATTGCATATGTGTGACATAGGCCGCATTATCTTCATAGATAATGGTGGGTGATTCTATTGAACGAATTCCACATGACTATTGTATGTGGTTGTCATTCTGCGTAGCCATACACATTCACATGATGCTTCAAATAATTAAATTATTTCAGAATGATTGGTAGATGTTGCCACCAGAGTCTGTTTCAAAGACTTCCATGATATAGCAGTGCCACCATGTAGGAACACAAAGTCGGTCTGAGATCTGGCATTATGGATATCAGACAAATAGCCGGCATCTGCATATCCAATCATATCAGAGTCCTGATTTCTCTGGAACTGGAAAAATAGGCCAAGATCCTTTGTGCCTTGAAGATATCGAAACAGACTCTTGGTTTTACCCAAATCCTTCATCTCAAATTCCATCTTTAGGTGATTTCGTGCTTCATCAATGTCTGATGTGTTGCCGATGATGTTGAGATCATCAACGTACACATAAATGATGCAAAATCCTGTAGAGGACTTCTTGATGAAGACACATGGGCAATCAACACTATTGGAGTAACCTTTTGAAGAAGGAACTCACTGAGTCGGTTGTACCACCACTACTACAGGATGATGCTAAAGCAACACTACAATCAGAGACCCTTCGTCGAAACTATGTGCGATGCAATAATCGCAAATGGTGGTGTAAAAACCGTCAAAAAAGGTGCAAAATGTTCGCGATGACGGATGCATCAAACACGGTTCAGATTGTAGTTGTGCGTGCGATGCAACGGGCAGACAGATGAAGGTGTGTGCGATATACAACATACGTCTCACTCGGATGAACTATTTGTGATTAGGCAACACAAAAGAAACGGTCAGCTAGATCAAGGTGTGTGCGATATACAACATACGATTCACTCAGATGAACTATTTGCGTTGACTCAAGAGAATAGAAATGGTTCAACTTAACAAGATGTGTGTGATACCCGGCAAACAAGACTGTAATCAGAAACGTGTGGGAAGACTGATAACAACGCATACGATTCCTTTTAACAAGCCGTGTGTGTTCTCAGCAAACAATTGCTGGTATACATTTGTCAGTGATTGATGAAATCATCACCGACGGGTTCCATTGTTTAGTCTGTGTGCGATGTGATTTGCTCTGTCTATAGAGCATCAACATATATACTTAAAAAGACAACATTGCAAAACCAAATTAAGCATACAATTACACAAGTGACTACACACATAACATTTCCGCACACCAAAGTAAGAAATTACATGCATACTAAACTAGGAGAAACGGGGATCTAATCATCTACTTATTGTTGCGATGACGCTTGCCATTGCTCTGCTTCTGGCTGGATCCCTAGCCGTTTTGGGGAAGGAGGCACTTCCTCATGTCAACGATCCGCCTATGCATGTCGTAGCTTGTGTACGCCTACTTGGCCGCAGACGCGACGTGAGCTTTGTCGAGTATCTCCATCCGGGCCGAGTGCCAGGCACGCCTGTCCTTGTTGCAGGAATCCTTCATGTCTCTGTAGTAGGGGTCGATGATGGCCTCGGTGAGGTGAACTAGTGACTTTGTCTCATGCTCCTTGCTGCTCCAGATCTTGTATTGGCCCTGGATGTCGACAAGATTCTGGCAGGCGATGCCCGGATTATCGAGCACCTTTACATTGTTGGTGATGTCCATCGTAGCAAACATGTAGTGGGGGCTGTTCACAAACCTGGTGAAATGCTTGCAAGGCCTTGTGGCCAGGCAGTAGTGGTAGACGAGGACGTGGTGGCGCACGCACATCTGGGCCACGGTGACCATGGGACGAGACCTGACACGAGCGCAGGTGTACTTGAGGTCGAACCCGACCACCTTGTACTTCTCCTCGGCAAGCAACAGCTCCATGATGTGGATGGAGTGCTCCACCCAGACCGGGTCATTGGTGTACACCACTGAGAGGTCCGTGAACCTTCTGTGGGTGTCCACCACGGCATGCATGGTGAACTGATGCTCGTCGTCGGTAGCTGCTCGGGGCGCCATTAGAGCCGCACAGGATACCCTCTAAGAATTTGTCGTGGTGGTGTGCTTCTTGCAATGGTGGGGCACGATCGAATGGTTGAAGAGACACAAGGGTTAAATGGCCATTGTAATAAATGGGGGCCGGCTGGCCTGTAATCGTCATGTCTTGTCACGGCGTTCATAGCAGAGGATTCCAGTGCACGCTTGACAACACCGCACCGCACACGTTTCGTTTGACCACACATGGGCTCGAAGAGGCACCAAATGTATTATCGATGAGCCTGTTCCCGCGCTACCGCGCAGTTTATCGCGCAAGCTTCCCGCCCGGCTAGTTTGGCCACGCGTCGGCTAGAAGAGGGACAAATTGTGGGTGTTTATTGGCAAAAGGCTTTGTAAATACGAAGTGTGTGGAATGACTTCGTTCATAAATTTAATCGTGGGTGATGAGGTCAAAGTTACACAGAAGGGTGATGATGGATACTCGAATGTGATAACTAATTCTGCGCTCTACAGGGCACACGATTGAAGAGACCAAATATGTGCAATAATGTCGAAGATCGCACTCGAGTTAGTTATACAGATCGTGTGTTGTGAGACCTACAAGGTAAACAGATTTGAGAATGGTTAATAAAATCTAAGACCATTGCATATTAAGGTCAAAATAGTGTTACCAATATACGAGTCTCATACGATGCCATTTCAACGATTGTACCACAAAAGCTCGAAATATTACAAGGTTCAAATTCCAGAGTTATATGGCTCAAATTCGAAGATTACAAGGTTCAAACTGATATTAGAAATGAAATTCAGCTCATCAGCTGCAAACGCTCGCGCTGATCCGCTCAACATGGATATCAGAGAGGTTCAAACTAATGTTACCACTTCTAAGTCTGGTTTCAAAACCTCATAATTTTTGCAAAGGGGTCAACCACTGAGAAGTCATGTATGGGGTTGACACGATGACTTCCGATGACTCTGTCATCTGAAGTTCCAAAATGAAATTCAGCATTTTCGTAGCCTATTCCATTCTGCCGCAGGCGCCTGCACTGATCAACAAACCATTCATTTTTGCAAAATAAATGTAGGGCAAACCTCATTACCTTCAGCACCTTTGCTCTGAAAACAAAAAACCTGGCGAATATAATCTCTGGTAAGGTCCCTTAGTAGGAGTTCAAAGTAATTTCTAAGAGATGCATATCTAGGCATTTGACGTGATTGTTATATTGTATCACATTATCCACCACTAGGCCTAATCTTATATGCAAAAGTAGAAAACGTGTTAGTGCCTACATGCAGATTTGAACACTACTACAGGCCTATTTGGTTTGCAGGATTTGTAAAATGCACTAACATGACGTCTTCGATCTGACATGACTAACATGGGCATTTGATTACATTCTAGAAAAATGAAGCCTTCTTCACAAGAGGTTGGAGTGGATGAAAAGTTCCCAAAGAAAACTAGTACAGATGAATCCAAAGGAGAAATGCTTATGGATTGTAACCATATGGATCAAGCAACCAATATGGGGGGACATGTATGTACTGAAATCCTCTAAAAGAATCCTTCATAAATTGTAGTACATTGTCATTGTAAACTTGGAAATGGTGTCACAAATTGAACTCGCTTATGGTTAACATTTAATAGGAAAGGAACATCACCTCTATATATAGATTCTCCAGGCACGGAAAGCATATCAGGAAACTAACAACTTGCTCCAGGTTGGGGTCGATAGATTCTAGTGCCAAGACCTTCACTGTGCACATTTTCGGCGTCAAGCTTGTCGGAATCATTTTCTGGATGACAGACAAACAAACATCTTCAAAATTAGAAATAATGTTAATTTGTAGAAGGAGAGGTAGAAGGCGGTTGCTGTACCTGAATCGGTGTGGATCCAATAACAAGTTCAGAGTATTTGTCAGACGAGTAGCCCACCACTGTCAATTTCGGCGCAGAAATGACATTGATTCTTGTTGGACCTTCTTGATCAACTACAAGTAATCTCTCAAGTGCAGGTGTGTCCTCAATGACCATACCGTGGTACACATCTTGTGGCGTCTTCCTCCCGCACTAGGAACACACATAAATAGTCCGGAGAGTCATGGAGGTGATGTGGAAGCTACTCAACCCATTGATCGCCTGAAGACGAAGGTACTCGAGTGCAGTACAGCCACGGAGCAGGCGTTCCTTGTCATCGTATGGGAGGCATATGGCGACGAGCTCGAGGTGCTTCAGTCGTGGTAGAATAAGAGCGGGTGCGTCATTAAGGGGGATGGTAGTCCCTGAACTTGATGACACGCAGCATGGGCGCGAGGCGGAGTGTGGACATTGGCAGCGAGCGCATTGATACGTCTCCAACGTATCTATAATTTTTTATTGTTCCATGTTGTTATATTATCAATCTTGGATGTTTTATAATCATTTTATGTCATTTTTTGGTACTAACCTATTGACATAGTGCCAAGTGCCAGCTGCTGTTTTTCCATGTTTTTACATCACAGAAAATCAATGCCAAATGGATTCCAAATGCCACGAAACTTTACGGAGATTTTTTATGGACCATAAGACACGTAATGGGCCCTGGCTGCTCCTGGGAGTGCTCCGAGGAGAGCACAACCCACCAGGGTGCGCCAGGAGGCCCAGGCGCACCCTGGTGGGTTGTGCCCACCTCGGGTGCCCCTGGACCGCCTCTTTGCTCTATAAATACCCCAATGTTCCCAAAATCCTAGGGGAGTTGACGAAATATTCATCCAGCTACCGTAGAGTCAAGAACCACCAGATCCAATCTAGATACCATCTCGGATGGGGTTCACCACCCCCATTGGTGCCTCTTCGATGATGCGTGAGTAGTTCTTTGTAGACCTTCCGGTCAGTAGTTAGTAGCTAGATGGCTTCCTCTCTCTCTCTCTCTCTCTGAATTCTCAATACGATGGTCTCTTGGAGATCCATATGATGTAACTCTTTTGCAGTGTGTTTATTGGGATCGATGAACTTTGAGTTTATGATCAGATCTAACTTTTTATATCCATGAAAGTATTTGAGTTTCTTTGATCTCTTTTATGCATGATTGCTTATAGCCTCGTATTTCTTCTCCAATATTTGGGTTTTGTTTGGCCAACTTGATCTATTTATCTTGCAATGGGAAGAGGTGCTTTGTAGTGGGTTCAATCTTACGGTGCTTGATCCCAGTGACAGAAAGGGAACCGACACGTATGTATCATTGCTACAAAGGATAAAACGATGGGGTCTATCTCTACATAGATAGATCTTGTCTACATCATGTCATTGTTCTTATTGCATTACTCTGTTTCTCCATGAACTTAATACACTAGATGCATGCTAGATAGCGGTCAATGTGTGGAGTAATAGTAGTAGATGCAGGCAGGAGTTGGTCTACTAATCTTGGACGTGATGCCTATGTAATGATCATTGCCTGGATATCATCATGGGTACTTGAAGTTCTATCAATTGCCCAACAGTAATTTGCTCACCCACCGCTTGCTATTTTTCTCGAGAGAAGCCACTAGTGAAACCTACGGCCCCTGGGTCTCTTTCTCATATTATTTGCCTTTGCGATCTATTTTTCTTTGCTTTAATTTTCAGATCTATCAAACTAAAAATACAAAAATACCTTGTTGCAATTTATTCTTATTTATTTTATTTGGCGCTCGATCTATCAATCTACTACAATTTATCTCATGCCCGTTTGCCTATCTTGAGGCGCCGTACCCGGAAGGAATTGACAACCGCTTTAACACGTCGGGTTGCGAGGATTTGTTATATGTGTGCAGGTGTTGTTTACGTTGTGTTTCTTGGTTCTCCTACTAGTTCGATAACCTTGGTTTCACATCTGGGTGAAATACCTACCGCTGCTATGCTGCATCTGTTGGAAATATGCCCTGGAGGCAATAATAAAAGCATTATTATTATATTTCCTTGTTCATGATAATTGTCTTTATTCATGCTATATATGTGTTATCCGGAAATCGTAATACATGTGTGAATAATAGAAACCAACATGTCCCTAGTAAGCCTCTAGTTGACTAGCTCGTTGATCAACAAATAGTCATGGTTTCCTGACTATGGACATTGGATGTCATTGATAACGAGATCACATCATTAGGAGAATGATGTGGTGGACAAGACCCAATCCTAAACATATCACAAGATCGTATAGTTCGTTTGCTAGAGTTTTTCCAATGTCAAGTATCTTTTCCTTAGACCATGAGATCGTGTAACTCCCGGATACCGTAGGAGTGCTTTGGGTGTACCAAACGTCACAATGTAACTGGGTGACTATAAAGGTATACTACGGGTATCTTCGAAAGTGTCTGTTGGGTTGACATGGATCAAGACTGGGATTTGTCACTCCGTATGACGGAGAGGTATCACTGGGCCCACTCGGTAATGCATCATCATAATGAGCTCAAAGTGACCAAGTGTCTGGTCGCGGGATCATGCACTACGGTATGAGTAAAGTGACTTGCCGGTAACGAGATTGAACGAGGTATTGGGATACCGACGATCGAATCTCGGGCAAGTAACGTACCGATTGACAAAGGGAATTGTATACGGGGTTGCTTGAATCCTCGACATCGTGGTTCATCCGATGAGATCATCGAGGAGCATGTGGGAGCCAACATGGGTATCCAGATCCCGCTGTTGGTTATTGACCGGAGAGTCGTCTCGGTCATGTCTACATGTCTCCCGAACCCATAGGGTCTACACACTTAATGTTCGGTGACGCTAGGGTTGTAGGGATATGTATATGCAGTAACCTGAATGTTGTTCGGAGTCCCGGATGAGATCCCGGACGTCACGAGGAGTTCCGGAATGGTCCGGAGGTAAAGAATTATATATAGGAAGTGCTATTTCGGGCATCGGGACAAGTTTCGGGGTCACCGGTTTTGTACCGGGACCACCGGAAGGGTCCTGAGGGTCCACCGGGTGGGGCCACCTGCCCCGGGGGGCCACATGGGCTGTAGGGGGTGCGCCTTGGCCTATATGGGCCAAGGGCACCAGCCCCAAGAGGCCCATGCGCCTAGGGTTCAAGGAAGGGAAGAGTTCCAAAGGGGGAAGGCACCTCCTAGGTGCCTTGGGGAGGAGGGATTCCTCCCTTGGCCACACCCCCCCTAGGAGATTGGATCTCCTAGGGCCGGCGCCCCCCCCCTTGGACTCCCTATATATAGTGGGGGAAGGAGGGCCTCTCATAACACATCTTTGGTGCCTTCCTCTCCCTCTCCAACACATCCTCCTCCTCCATAGTGCTTGGCGAAGCCCTGCCGGAGTATTGTAGCTCCATCAATACCACACCGTCGTGCTGCTGCTGGAGCCATCTGCCTCAACCTCTCCTTCCCCTTGCTGGATCAAGAAGGAGGAGACGTTACGATGACCATACGCGTGTTGAACGCGGAGGTGCCGTCCGTTCGGCGCTAGGATCTCCGGTGATTTGGATCACGTCGAGTACGCCTTCCTCATCCCCGTTCTTTGAACACTTCCACGCGTGATCTACAAAGGTATGTAGATGCAATCCGATCACTCGTTGCTAGATGAACTCCTAGATGGATCTTGGTGAAACCGTAGGAAAATTTTTGTTTTCTGCAACGTTCCCCAACAGTGGCATCATGAGCCAGGTTTATGCGTAGTTCTCTTGCACGAGTAGAACACAATTTGTTGTGGGCGTTGATGTTGTCAACTTTCTTGCCGCTACTAGTCTTATCTTGCTTCAACGGTATTGTGGGATGAAGCGGCCCGGACCAACCGACTAACATGCACAAGTTGCATAAGGTGGCTGGCGGGTGTCTGTCTCTCCCACTTTAGTTGGAGCGGATTCGATGAAAAGGGTCCTTATGAAGGGTAAATAGAAGTTGACAAATCACGTTGTGGCTTTCACGTAGGTAAGAAAACGTTCTTGCTAGAACCCTATTTCAGCCACGTAAAACTTGCAACAACAATTAGAGGACGTCTAACTTGTTTTTGCAGCAAGTGCTTTGTGATATGATATGGCCAAAGTTGTGATGAATGATGAATGATCTATATGTGATGTATGAGATGTTCATCCTATTGTAATAGGAATCACGACTTGCATGTCGATGAGTATGACAACCGGCAGGAGCCATAGGAGTTGTCTTTATTTTTTGTATGACCTGTGTGTCATTGAGAAATGCCATGTAAATTACTTTACTTTATTGCTAAACGCGTTAGCCGTAGTAGTAGAAGTAATAGTTGGCGAGCAACTTCATGGAGACATGATGATGGAGATCATGATGATGGAGATCATGGTGTCATGCCGGTGACAAGATGATCATGCAGCCCCAAGATGGAGATCAAAGGAGCTATGTGATATTGGCCATATCATGTCACTATTATTGTTTGATTACATGTGATGTTTATCATGTTTCTGCATCTTTTTTACTTAGAACGACGGTAGTAAATAAGATGATCCCTCATAATAATTTCAAGAAAGTGTTCCCCCTAACTATGCACCGTTGCGACAGTTCATTGTTTCGAAGCACCACGTGATGATCGGGTGTTAGATTCTAACGTTCACATACAACGGGTGTAAGACAGATTTACACATGCAAACACTTAGGTTGACTTGACGAGCCTAGCATGTACAGACATGGCCTCGGAACACAGAAGACCGAAAGGTCGAGCATGAGTCGTATAGAAGATACGATCAACATGAAGATGTTCACCGACGTTGGCTAGTCCGTCTCACATGATGATCGGACACGGCCTAGTTAACTCGGATCATGTTATACTTAGATTACAGGAGGGATGTTTATCTAAGTGGGAGTTCATTGAATAATTTGATTAGATGAACTTAATTATCATGAACTTAGTCTAAAATTTTACAATATGTCTTGTAGATCAAATGGCCAACGTAGTCCTCAACTTCAACGCGTTCCTAGAGAAAACCAAGCTGAAAGACGATGGCAGCAACTACACGGACTGGGTCCAGAACCTGAGGATCATCCTCATAGCTGCCAAGAAAGATTATGTCCTACAAGCACCGCTAGGTGACGCACCTGTTCTCCCTGCAGAACAAGACGTTATGAACGCTTGGCAGGCACGTACCGATGACTACTCCCTCGTTCAGTGCGGCATGCTTTACAGCTTAGAGCCGGGGCTCCAAAAGCGTTTTGAGAGACATGGAGAATATGAGATGTTCGAAGAGCTGAAAATGGTTTTCCAAGCTCATGCCCGGGTCGAGAGATATCAAGTCTCCGACAAGTTCTTCAGCTGTAAGATGGAGGAAAACAGTTCTGTCAGTGAGCACATACTCACTATGTCTGGGTTGCATAACCGCTTGACTCAGCTGGGAGTTAATCTCCCGGATGACGCGGTCATTGACAGAATCCTTCAGTCGCTTCCACCGAGCTACAAGAGCTTTGTGATGAACTTCAATATGCAGGGGATGGAAAAGACCATTCCTGAAGTATTTGCAATGCTAAAATCAGCAGAGGTAGAAGTCAAAAAGGAACATCAAGTGTTGATGGTGAATAAAACCACTAAGTTCAAGAAAGGCAAGGGTAAGAAAACCTTCAAGAAGGACGGCAAGGGAGTTGCCGCGCCCGGCAAGCAAGCTGCCGGGAAGAAGCCAAAGAATGGACCCAAGCCCGAGACTGAGTGATTTTATTGCAAGGAAAGTGGTCACTGGAAGCGGAACTGCCCCAAATACTTAGCGGACAAGAAGGCCGGCAAAACGAAAGGTATATGTGATATACATGTAATTGATGTGTACCTTACCAGTACTCGTAGTAGCTCCTGGGTATTTGATACCGGTGCAGTTGCTCACATTTGTAACTCAAAACAGGAGCTGAGGAATAAGCGGAGACTGGCGAAGGACGAGGTGATGATGCGCGTCGGGAATGGTTCCAAGGTCAATGTGATCGCCGTCGGCACGCTACCTCTACATTTACCTTCAGGATTAGTTTTAAACCTTAATAATTGTTATTTAGTGCCAGCTTTGAGCATGAACATTGTATCAGGATCTCGTTTAATTCGAGATGGCTACTGATTTAAATCCGAGAATAATGGTTGTTCTATTTATATGAGAGATATGTTTTATGGTCATGCTCCGATGGTGAATGGTTTATTCTTAATGAATCACGAGCGTAATGCTACACATGTTCATAGTGTGAGTACAAAAAGATGTAAGATTGATAATGATAGTCCCACATACTTGTGGCACTGCCGCCTTGGTCACATAGGTGTCAAACGCATGAAGAAGCTCCATGCTGATGGACTTTTAGAGTCTCTTGATTACGAATCATTTGACACGTGCGAACCATGCCTCATGGGTAAAATGACCAAGACTCCATTCTCAGGAACAATGGAGCGAGAAACCAACTTATTGGAAATCATACATACTGATGTGTGCGGTCCAATGAGTGTTGAGGCTCGCGGTGGCTATCGTTATGTTCTCACCCTCACTGATGACTTGAGTAGATATGGGTATGTCTACTTAATGAAACACAAGTCTGAGACCTTTGAAAAGTTCAAGGAATTTTAGAGTGAGGTTGAGAATCAACGTGACAGGAAAATCAAGTTCCTGCGATCAGATCATGGAGGAGAATACTTGAGTCATGAGTTTGGCACACACTTAAGAAAATGTGGAATAGTTTCACAGCTCACGCCGCCTGGAACACCTCAGCGTAATGGTGTGTCCGAACGTCGTAATCGCACTCTATTAGATATGGTGCAATCTATGATGTCTCTTGCCGATTTACCGCTATCCTTTTGGGGGTATGCTTTAGAGACTGCCGCATTCACTTTAAATAGGGCTCCGTCGAAATCCGTTGAGACGACACCGTTTGAATTATGGTTTGGGAAGAAACCTAAGCTGTCGTTTCTAAAAGTTTGGGGATGCGATGCTTATGTCAAGAAACTTCAACCTGAAAAGCTCGAACCCAAATCGGAAAAATGCGTCTTCATAGGATATCCTAAAGAAACTATTGGGTATACCTTCTACCTCAGATCCGAAGGCAAGATCTTTGTTGCCAAGAATGGGTCCTTTCTAGAGAAAGAGTTTCTCTCGAAAGAAGTAAGTGGGAGGAAAGTAGAACTTGATGAAGTATTACCTCTTGAACCGGAAAATGGCGCAACTCAAGAAAATGTTCCTGAGGTGCCTGCACCGACTAGAGAGGACGTTAATGATGATGATCAAGATACTTCTGATCAAGCTCCTACTGAAAGTCGAAGGTCCACAAGGACACGTTCCGCACCAGAGTGGTACGGCAACCCTGTCTTGGAAATCATGTTGTTAGACAACGGTGAACCTTTGAACTATGAAGAAGCGATGGTGGGCCCGGATTCCGACAAATGGCTAGAAGCCATGAAATCCGAGATAGGATCCATGTATGAAAACGAAGTATGGACTTTGACTGACTTGCCCGTTGAGCAGCGAGCCATAGAAAATAAATGGATCTTTAAGAAGAAGACAGACGTGGATGGTAATGTGACCATCTATAAAGCTCAGCTTGTCGCTAAGGGTTATCGACAAGTTCAAGGGGTTGACTACAATGAGACTTTCTCACCGGTAGCGAAGCTGAAGTCCGTCCGAATCATGTTAGCGATTGCCGCATTCTATGATTATGAAATATGGCAAATGGACGTCAAAACGGCATTCCTTAATGGTTTCCTTAAGGAAGAATTGTATATGATGCAGCCGGAAGGTTTTGTCGATCCTAAGAATGCTGACAAGGTGTGCAAGCTCCAACGCTCGATTTATGAGCTGGTGCAAGCATCTCGGAGTTGGAACATTCGCTTTGATGAGATGATCAAAGCGTTTGGGTTTACGCAGACTTATGGAGAAGCCTGTGTTTACAAGAAAGTGAGTGGGAGCTCTGTAGCATTTCTCATATTATATGTAGATGACATACTTTTGATGGGAAATGATATAGAACTCTTGGACAGCATAAAGGCCTACTTGAATAAGAGTTTTTCAATGAAGGACCTTGGAGAAGCTGCTTATATATTAGGCATCAAGATCTACAGAGATAGATCGAGACGCCTCATAGGTCTTTCACAAAGCACATAGCTTGATAAGATATTGAAGAAGTTCAATATGGATCAGTCTAAGAAGGGGTTCTTACCTATGTTACAAGGTGTGAAATTGAGCTCAGCTCAGTGTCCGACCACGGCAGAAGATATAGAAGAGATGAGTGTCATCCCCTATGCCTCAGCCATAGGTTCTATTATGTATGCCATGCTGTGTACCAGACCTGATGTAAACCTTGCCGTAAGTTTGGTAGGAAGGTACCAAAGTAATCCCGGCAAGGAACACTGGACAGCGGTCAAGAATATCCTGAAGTACCTGAAAAGGACTAAGGAAATGTTTCTCGTCTATGGAGGTGACGAAGAGCTCGTCGTAAAGGGTTACGTCGACGCTAGCTTCGACACAGATCTGGATGACTCAAAGTCACAAACCGGATACGTGTATATTTTGAATGGTGAGGCAGTAAGCTGGTGCAGTTGCAAGCAGAGCGTCGTGGCGGGATCTACATGTGAAGCGGAGTACATGGCAGCCTCGGAGGCAGCGCATGAAGCAATTTGGGTGAAGGAGTTCATCATCGACCTAGGAGTCATACCCAATGCGTCGGGGCCGATCAAGCTCTTCTGTGACAATACTAGAGCTATTGCACTTGCCAAGGAGCCCAGGTTTCACAAGAAGACAAGGCACATCAAGCGTCGCTTCAACTCCATTCGTGAAAATGTTCAAGATGGAGACATAGATATTTGTAAAGTACATACGGACCTGAATGTAGCAGATCCGTTGACTAAACCTCTCCCTAGAGCAAAACATGATCAACACCAGAATTCCATGGGTGTTCGATTCATCACAATGTAACTAGATTATTGACTCTAGTGCAAGTGGGAGACTGTTGGAAATATGCCCTAGAGGCAATAATAAAAGCATTATTATTATATTTCCTTGTTCATGATAATTGTCTTTATTCATGCTATAATTGTGTTATCCGGAAATCGTAATACATGTGTGAATAATAGACACCAACATGTCCCTAGTAAGCCTATAGTTGACTAGCTCGTTGATCAACAGATAGTCATGGTTTCCTGACTATGGACATTGGATGTCATTGATAACGAGATCACATCATTAGGAGAATAATGTGGTGGACAAGACCCAATCCTAAACATAGCATAAGATCGTATAGTTCGTTTGCTAGAGTTTTTCCAATGTCAAGTATCTTTTCCTTAGACCATGAGATCGTGTAACTCCCGGATACCGTAGGAGTGCTTTGGGTGTACCAAATGTCACAACGTAACTGGGTGACTATAAAGGTATACTACGGGTATCTCCAAAAGTGTCTGTTGGGTTGACATGGATCAAGACTGGGATTTGTCACTCCATATGACGGAGAGGTATCACTGGGCCCACTCGGTAATGCATCATCATAATGATCTCAAAGTGACCAAGTGTCTGGTCATGGGATCATGCACTACGGTACGAGTAAAGTGACTTGCCGGTAACGAGATTGAACGAGGTATTGGGATACCGACGATCGAATCTCGGGCAAGTAACATACCGATTGACAAAGGGAATTGTATACGGGGTTGCTTGAATCCTCGACATCGTGGTTTATCCGATGAGATCATCGAGGAGCATGTGGGAGCCAACATGGGTATCCAGATCCCGCTGTTGTTTATTGACCGGAGAGTCATCTCGGTCATGTCTACATGTCTCCCGAACCTGTAGGGTCTACACACTTAAGGTTCGGTGATGCTAGGGTTGTAGGGATATGTATATGCAGTAACTCCCGGATGAGATCCCGGACATCACGAGGAGTTCCGGAATGGTCCGGAGGTAAAGAATTATATATAGGAAGTGCTATTTCGGGCATCGGGACAAGTTTCGGGGTCACCGGTATTGTACCGAGACCACCGGAAGGGTCCCGAGGGTCCACCGGGTGGGGCCACCTGCCCCGGGGGGCCACATGGGCTGTAGGGGGTGCACCTTGCCAAGGGCACCAGCCCCAAGAGGCCCATGCGCCTAGGGTTCAAGGAAGGGAAGAGTCCCAAAGGGGGAAGGCACCTCCTAGGTGCCTTGGGGAGGAGGGATTCCTCCCTTGGCCGCACCCCCCTAGGAGATTGGATCTCCTAGGGCCGGCGCGCCCCCCCTTGGACTCCCTATATATAGTGGGGGAAGGAGGGCCTCTCATAACACATCTTTGGTGCCTCCCTCTCCCTCTCCAACACATCCTCCTCCTCCATAGTGCTTGGCGAAGCCCTGCCGGAGTACTGCAGCTCCATCAACACCACGCCGTCGTGCTGCTGCTGGAGCCATCTTCCTCAACCTCTCCTTCCCCTTGCTGGATCAAGAAGGAGGAGACGTTACGCTGATCGTACCTGTGTTGAACGCGGAGGTGCCGTCCGTTCGGTGCTAGGATCTCCGGTGATTTGGATCACGTCGAGTACGCCTTCCTCATCCCCGTTCTTCGAACGCTTCCGCGCATGATCTACAAAGGTATGTAGATGCAATCCGATCAGTCGTTGCTAGATGAACTCCTAGATGGATCTTGGTGAAACCGTAGGAAATTTTTTGTTTTCTACAACGTTCCCCAACAGCATCATCCCTTCCTCTTTGGGGAAATACTGACATAGCTTCAAGCCGCATCAAAAGGAATTCCTGGCGCCATTGCCGGGGAGGATCTTCAACATATAGCAGGTTCTAATCACAAATCTCATTTCCTCGCAATTTACATTATTTGTCATTTACCTCTCGTTTTCCTCTCCCCCACTTCACAAAAATTTGTCATTTTATTCACCCTCTTTTTCGTTCGTCGTTTTCTCGTCAGATCTCATGTTTCCTTGTGTTGCCATGTGTTTTCTATTTGCTTGCATCTTCGCTTGCTAAAAATCAATTGATATGAATCCTCATCCACTTGCTAATCTCTTCAAGAGATCCAATTATGATGATCCCGTTTCTAGTGAATTGAGTTCACTAGATATCTTTATGAAGTTTTGCTTGAGATTCATGAATCTGAAAATTGAGATGAAGTGTTAAAAGAAGGAATTTACAAAGTGATTCATGATAGCTCCTTGGATAAAAATCATGATCGCAATGATGTTATTATAAATTATATTAATGTCAATTGTGCCAATAATATGCAAAACCCCAAGCTTGGGGATGCTAATTTTGTTATGTCCACTACTTGTTGCAATGATCATGATTGGGGTGTTGATTCTTATGATCTTCAAATTTTATTTAAACCTCATGATGAATATGCCTGCTATAATATTAAAAGTGGGTTTGGAAGAGTGTCAACTTTAGCTAAAACTAATCCCACTTATTTGGAGAGTGTTCAATCTTATGAAATTTTTGATAAAAGTGGGCTTGGAGAGGTCATGACTTTATTTGATGATAATCCCACTATTTTGGAAGAGTGTCAACTTTGCATGCATGTGGATCATGAAGAGAATATTTTATGTGGTAGTTATATTACTGAATTTGATTATGATCCTACATATAATTATTATGAGAGAGGAAAATATGGTTCTAGCAATTTTCATGTTATTAAATTTCCTCTCGTTATGTTGAGATTATCGATGTTTTATTCCTCTCCGTTGCATATTCTAAATATTTCTTGTCTTGACAATTAGTTTTCCTATAAAATTACTATGCATAGAAAGTATGTTAGACTTAAATGTGTTTGTCGCATGTTTCATGATGCTCTCTTTGTGTTTCAATTATTATCTTTCGTGTGAGCATCGTTGAAATCTTATGCCTAGCTAAGGGCGTAAAGCTATAGCACTTGTTGGGAGGCAACCCAATGAATAAAATTTATTTTTGCTTTTTGCTTGCTATTATTGATGTTTGAACAATTATGCTACTGTCATTATTGAGTTTTTTATGTTTTAATTAGTGTTTGTGACAAGTAAAGCCTTTAGGATCTTCTTGGGTGATAGTTGTTTGATCTTGCTGAAAAAACAGAAACTTTTGCACTCACAAAAATAATTCTAAGCTTTAACCAAAGAGCGTTAAAATACACGTTCCTTTAGCAGTAGATCAATATACAAATTGCTCAGGTCTTCCTAATTTTTCAGAATTTTTGGAGTTACAGAAGTATTCGAAATAGCCAGATTGCTACAAACTGTTCTGTTTTGACAGACTATGTTTTCTTTGCGTTGTGTGCTTATTTTGATGGCTCTATGGTTTTCTTTGATGGGTTTTTGTCGGATTTCGGGTTCCGGCAGACCCTCGAGGTTCGAACCCTGGGGTGCGCGCGGAGATCTCTCCCCTACCGATCTATGTCCGATCCTCTCGTGCGAACTAAGATGAAAATGATGAACAACACAAGAGACACGAGGTTTATACTAGTTTGGGCCACCGTTGTGGTGTAATACCCTACTCCAGTGTGTGGTGTGGTGGATTGCCTCTGGGGCTGATGACGGACAATACAAGGGAAGAACAGCCTCGCGAGAGGTGTTCTTGAGCTGGTGCGATGAACTGCTAGGGTGAGTTCAGTCGCCTCTCTCTCTCTCTGCTAGGGTTCTACCAGATCTCTCCTTTGGCCGCCCCTTTCTTCTGTGGTGTCTAGCTCTATTTATAGAGTCCCTGGGCCTCTCCCCAAATAATGAGCGGGAAGGGCGCCAACACTTGGCCATTTTGAAGGGGAATATCTAGTACAAGTTATCCTGACCAAAGGTGGTCTTCGGCTGCCAAAAGTGTTGGTGATGATGCTGTCTTGGGCTCCACGGTGACCTCCGTCCTGCCGTCCGGCTGGTCTTGGTCTCGTTGCACCGGAATGGTAACCTTTGCCTGATGCCTTGGCCTGTGATTGCCCCCTTTGCACCAAAGGGGAAACAAGGACCCTGCGCAGGCTTGCGTCACGGGTTCCTCGCGAGGTACCCCTGCCTTGATCTCTCCGCCTCCACACGAGCCTGCCTGATGAGGCTACCTCTGAGGAAGCTTCCTGTTGTCCGCTCCGCGAGGCTTGGCCCCTCGCGAGGGTCTTGAGCTTGAGATGATGAAGATGGGCCGCGCTGAGCCCCCGCTTGAGCCACGCCGCAGGCCGCAGGCAAGCAAGTCTGGGGACCCCCGTTCCCAGAACACCGACATTAGCCCCCGGGCCCAAGGCGCACCCGGGCTTGGCCTAGCAGGAAAGCGAAAGGGCAAGCGTGAAGCGCCGCGGGTCCTAACAGCCTGCGGCCTTGGGCGCCACGTGGCGATTGATTGGGCGTGGGCGACTGCACTTCCCCATGACGCCTCGGCGACCGCACGACTTGATAAGTCCCTGCATGCAGAGAAATCGGTCATGATTACCTGCGATTGTGGTGCAAGGCAGTTGGCCTCCTCCGGCTATAAGTACGGGGCTGGGCGACCCCCTTCGGCCCGTCCCTTCTTGCTGCTCCTTTCCTTCTTCTCGATTACTCGCCGCTCCCATGGCTCCAAAGAGATTCTCAGCCGCGGAGAAAGGAAAGGCCCCTCAGGCTGGGCCTGACTCACCCCCAGCCAAGGGCGGCCGAGGCCGCCCTCACAAGTATACCACGGTCCCCGTGGTGGCCTCCCGCAGCCATGGAGGCGGTTCCCGGCGCGGTGGTGAGCACCCGGTTGTCGACGGGGGGCACGCCGTGGGTGTGCGCCCCCTAGACCACGCTTCCGCTCTGCGGAGGTGCTGCTGGAGTTCGTCATGTGGTCGGCGGACCCATCCAGCACCCGGCTCCAGCTCCCATGCTTCTTCGTAGATGAACTGCCGGCCAGCGCTCAGTGCGGCTTCTGGCTCCAAGCAGATGGCTGCTGCAGCAGGGCCTCCTGGGCTTCGCTGGAGGTCTCCGTCTCTGGGAACAAGGCCCTGACGCGCGGTTGGCAAACATTTGCCCGCGCGCGCGGCCTGGGCCGGTGGTGTACCCTGTACTTCAAGTTCGATGGCGACGCCACCCTCTATGTGAGGGTGTTTGGGGAAGATGGTCGCCGTGCCAGGTGCTGCCCTGAAGACGACGACCGCGGCCGCCTGCCCAGCCCCGGCACTGACTAGGATGAAGATGGCGACTGGCGTTCAGGCGGCGGTGCTCGGGGTTCGCCAAGTTTCGGCAACTCTCCCTCAGGCAGCAGCTCCTCCAGCGGTGACCGCGGCCAGCCCCCGTGCCGTCGCGCCCGCCTGGGTGAAGGCAGTGGGTCCACCCGCCGCCGCGCCCTGGTGAAGTGGCAGGAGGCGTCCGCCTGAACCCCAGGAGCAGCTCGAGCTTTTGCTATAGGTTGGTGTTGGACAGGTCGTGTCCATTTTGTTTCCTTCCTTTCCTGCGTAAGAAGAAGGTAGTATAGGGCCACGTGGGGGCGTGTTAGAACTGTTGCTATCAAGTGTCGCATTGCTTTTGCCATTTCTGCGCTATGTTTCCGTGCTACGTGTCCATGTGCGGGAGTCATTTGAGCTTGGTGGAGCTTGACGCGGCCCTCGCCTGCGAAGGCTGAGGCATCGCCGTGCGCTTCATGCCCTGCAAGGATTAGTTAGAGGGGTAGCTTATGGTCTTGGTTGTGGGGGCGATCAGCCTAGGTCCTGCGCTCGTGTCGCGATGCCCTTGGGGCACGGACTGGGAGGGGTGCTCCCGCAGAGGACTCGGACGGGAAAGCTCCAGACGACCGGGGACAGGAAACACTCGCGAGGGCGCCCGCGACTCCCTCGCGAGACTTGTGCGAGAGAAAACGAGGCAAGCGAGCGAGAAAGACAAAGAGTCACAAGCCAGGAATGTCAGCAACTCCAATAAAACTTCAAACGGGAATAAACAAGCCAACTGTAGAAAGCAAATGGGAAAGTCGCGTCCGGCACCTATTCTAGTCTTCGATGTCTTCTCACCAGCGCGGAGCTAAGTGCTACCACTGGGCATGGGCGGGAGCCCCCGAGGCCCGAGGGCGGCGCTCCAGAGACTCTGGGGCATGTACAGCCCCACTCATTATTACGTGAGAGTGTCACGGGCGGCGAGCTTCACAGGCGTTTGCCTTCTTCACAGGCACCGGTCCTTTTCCAAAACGCGATAGCTTCACAGGCATTGGCCTTCTTCACAGGCACCGGGCCTTTCCGAAAAGGTGATAGCTTCACAGGCATTGGCCTTCTTCACAGGCACCGGGCCTTTCCCAAAACGTGATAGCTTCACAGGCATTCGCCTTCTTCACAGGCACCGGGCATTTTCCGAAACACAGCGGCTTCACAGGCATTTGCCTTCTTCACAGGCACCGGCCTTTTCCAAAACGCAGCAGCTTCACAGGCATTCGCCTTCTTCACAGGCACCGGGTCTTTCCCAGGCGCTAGGCCTCACTCAGGGGTAGAACCTCCAGAGATGTTGAATGTTCCATGCGTTCTGGATGGGTACTCCCTCCGGAGGCTCCAAGCGCGCGGAGCCAGGCCTAGAAATATGAACAACCTTGAATGGGCCCTCCCACATAGGAGAGAGCTTGTGCAGCCCCTCCCTGGAGAGAACCCTTGTGAGCACGAGATCCCCTACCTCAAGGGTCCTGGGGCGGATGTTGCGGCTCTGGTATCATCGTAGCGCCTGTTGATACCTTGCCGCTCGCAGTGCGGCTTCCCGACGGTGTTCCTCCCCCAGCACGAGGTTCATCCCCCGCATGGCGTCCTGTTGAGCCTCGTCGAATGCCAGGACCCATGCGGAGCGACGTCTAACCTCGTGAGGAAGAACAACCTTCGCTCCATAGACGAGGAAGAACGGGGTCTCGCCAGTCGGCTTGGTCACTGTTGTGCGGATTGACCATAGCACGGACTGGAGCTCGTCGTGCCAGCCCCTACCAAAGTCCTCCAGCTTCTTCTTGAAGGTCCTGGCCTTGAGGCCCCTCAGAACCTCCGCGTTGGCTCATTCAGCCTGGCCATTGCTCCGGGGGTCTGCTACCGAAGCGTAGCATATCTGCGTTCCAAGGTTAGCACAATACGTTTTGAAGAGATTACTGGTGAATTGTGAACCGTTGATAGTGATGATGCGGTTAGGCACCCCAAACTGGCTCACAAGGCCCTTGATGAACTTGACTGCCGAGCCTGCCGGGATTGTGCGGACAGCTTCCACCTCGGCCCACTTGGTGAACTTGTCCACAGCGACGTAGAGTAGATATAGCCCCCTGGCGCCCAAGGGAACGGGCCCAGAATGTCCAACCCCAAAACTGCGAACGGCCATGAGAGGGGTATGGTCTAGAGACACCCCACAGGCTGATGGATCTGTTTAGCGTGAAACTGGCAGGCCTCGCAAGCCTTCACCAGCTCAACGGCGTCGTTGTGTGCTGTGGGCCAGTAGAACCCGCTGTGGAACGCCTTGCCGACGAGGGTTCGTGACGACGAGTGGTGCTCGCAGTCTCCGTTTTGTATGTCCGCCAGCAGTTCCTTTCCTTGCTCCCTGGAAATGCAACGTAGGGACACATCATTTGGCCGCTTCCTATAGAGCCCGCCATCCTGGATGCAATAAGCCGTGGCTTGCCATACTACACGCTCCGCCTCCTCCTCGTTCTCCGGTAGAATCCCTTGCATCAGGTAGTCCTTGAGCTCTGGGATCCAACATCCCTCCTGAGGCTCCAACGCCAGGAGCAGGTGTGCCCCTGAGGCCGGGCCGCAGACCGGAGCTCCCGAGGCAAGCGGCTGAGGAGGCTCCTCCCTTGGTTTCGCCATGCCTAACAGCGACGGTGCCGCTGAGGGATTGAAGAGCCGCTCCTCGAAGACGCCAGGTTCCTGCGGCAGCCGCCTAGACGCCCTCTTGGCAATGTCGTCAGCCTCCTGATTGGTGTCGCGAGGCACATGCTGCAGCTCCAGCCCCCAGAACTGTTTCTCCATCCTGCGGACTTCAGCGAGGTAAGCTTCCATGTGCTCGTCCTTCGGCTCGTATATCTTGTTGGAGAAGTTGACGAGGAGCTGTGAATCGCCCTTGATGGTGAGGCACTTTACCCCTAAGGCGATCGCGGCTTTCAAGCCTGCTATCAGGCCTTCGTACTCTGCTATGTTGTTGGAGACCTTCTCTCCGTGCTGGAAGCAGAGTTGCACGGCGTAATAGAGCTTGTCCTGGGTAGGGGACACAAGCACTGCGCCAGCTCCTGCACCGTGTCGGGAGAACGCCCCATCAAAGTACATGACCCAGCCGTCTGGTGCTTCACTTCCTAGGGAAAGTGATCGGTCTTCGCCTGCCTCAAGACCCGACGCTTCTGCCCATTCTGCCACGAAATCTGCAAGTGCGGCTCCCTTGATAACTCTGGTCGTGCTGAATTCTAGCTGAAATGCTTGTAGCTCAATGTTCCATTCGGCGACCCTTCCAGCTGAGTTGGGGCTCCTAAGCACTGTTTCCAAGGGGTATGCTGAGACGACCTTGATGGGATGTCCTTGGAAGTGGTGGCGCAGCTTGCGCGAGGCCACTAGTAGCGCGAGGAGGAGCTTTTGAGGCATGGGGTACCGCGCCCTCGCGTCCCGTGGCCCCGTGCTGACGAAATACACGGGGTGCTCGACGAGGTTGAGGGTGCTGGCACTGCTTGCGTCCTCCAGAGGTCGAGGCGTCTCTTGAGACGACGGAGCTCCCGGGGCTTGGTCACCAGAAGAGGCCTCTCCTGCTCCGGGTGCGTTCTCCTGCTGCGGCTATTCCTTTCCGGCTGTGGTTGCGGCCTTCGCGAGGCCCTCCTGGCTCTGCTTTGCTTCAGTTCGGACGGTCGATGCGGCCTTGGCACAGCGCTCCTCCCTGACTGCCACCAGGGCTACGCTGGCGGAGTAGAGGGTGGCCGCAAGGTAGAGCACCAGGGGCTCCCGAGGACGCGGAGCTACCATCACTGGCGGACTGGTATGGTACCTCTTGAGGTCTTGGAATGCCTTGTCGGCCTCTTCAGTCCATTTGAAGGGGCCCTTTTTCTTCATCAGCTTGAAGAAGGGCAGGGCTCGTTCCCCCAGCTTGGAGATGAAGCGCCCCAACGCAGTCACACGCCCGGTGAGCTTCTGCATTTCTCTGAGGGTCCTCGGCGGACTCATATCTTCGACTGCCTTGACCTTCTCCGGGTTGGCCTCGATGCCCGTGTGGGATACGAGGAAACCCAGGAGCTTGCCCGAGGGGACTCCAAATACGCACTTCTCCGGGTTGAGCCGTAGGTCCACTTCGTTGAGGCTGGCAAAGGTTTCTTCCAGGTCCTGTATCAGGGTTCTTGCCTCACGGGACTTCACCACAATGTCGTCGACGTAAGCTTCAGCGTTCCTCCCGAGCTGCCGGCCTAAGGCGATGTGCATCAGCCGCTGAAAGGTCGCGCCTGCATTGCGCAGCCCAAACAGCATGCACGTATAGCAATACACTCCACACGGGGTCAGGAAAGCCGTCTTCTCCATGTCTTCTACCGCCATCTTAATCTGGTGATAGCCCGAGAAGGCATCCAGGAAGCACAATAGGTCACACTCTGCGGTGGAGTCGACTATCTGGTCGATGCGGGGGAGCGGAAATGGATCCTGCGGGCAGGCCTTGTTGAGGTTTGTGAAATCGACGCACATGCGCTCTTTCCCCCCCTTCTTTGGCACGACAATAGGATTAGCCAGCCAATCGGGGTAGCGGACCTCGCAGATAACCCCTGCCGCCTCCAGCTTCCGGGTCTCCTGAATGATAAAAGCTTGTTTCTCAGTGGACTGCCGCCTTGCCTTCTGCTTCACGGGGCGTACATTGGGGCACACGTTGAGGTGATGCTCAATCACTTCCCTTGGGACCCCCGCTAACTGATCTGGTTCCCATGCGAACACCTTCTTGTTCGCATGCAGGAACCTGATCAGGGCCTTCTCCTACTCGGGCCCGAGGTTGGCCCCTATGGTGAAGGTGGCGCCAGTGGCCCCGTCCTCGTCGACTGGTACCTGCTTGGTTTCCGCCTTCTCTTGGGTGAACAGCTGCTTCTTTTTAGCCGGCGCAGCCCCCTTGGGCTCAAGGGCGTCGGTGCTAGTGGGCTGCACCACCGCGGCCGCCCTGAAAACAAGCCGGAGCACCTGCAGTGCATCCCTTGTGTCTCCTGACGGTGAGGACGCCGCTGCTCCCGGGCATCTTCATGAGGTTATACGCCGGGTGAGTTGCTGCCATGAACCGAGCCAAGGCTGGATAGCCCAGGATGGCGTTGTACGGGAGGCTGATGGGGGCGATGTCGAAGTCGATCAGCTCCGTGCGGAAGTTTTCGCAGGTGCCGAAGGTCACTGGGAGGCGGATCTGTCCCAAGGAGGCGGTGGAACCGGCTCCGACGCCCGAGAAAGGCCTGCTGGGTTAGAGTCGCTCCAGCAGCATGTGGAGTAGGCTGAAGGCCTCCACCGAGAGCACGTTGAGGCCGGCACCACCGTCGATGAGGGTCCTGGTGACGGCCACCTGGCAGATGGTGGGGTGCACAGCATCGGGAGCGCGCCCGAACCAATGGGGTTGAAGGGGTGGTCCTCCGAGTCGAAGGTTAGATCGGCCTCGGGCGCCACCCAGCCCGGGGGGGCTTCTTGGCGCTTGGAGGCGGTGCCGATCCGGCGGGTGAACGGCATGACGTGATGACTCGAGGGTGGTGCCTGGAAACCACCCAGGAGAACCACGACGGCGGGCGGCGCTGGTGCAGCGAAACGGGCGAGGAAGAGGTCGTGCAGCTCCTCCCAGGAGGTGACAGAGGCCATTGGCAGGTGGAGGAGACACGCGCGCGGGATGCCGGTGAGGGCCATGGGTAACCAGTTGGCCATCACCCGATCGTTGCCCCCAGCTCCGAGGACGGCCTCCTCGTACGCCAGCAGGAAAATCATCGGGTCCGTCGCACCGTTGTAGCACGGCGGCATCTCGGGCCTGAACTCGCGCGGCCACTGCGCTTGCCGCAAGGCGGGGGCCAAGGCCCGGAGCCCCCTGGCCCCAGCGTCGGCATCCGTTGCAGGAGCAGGCGGCGCGTTGTCCGCCATGAGGGTGGGATGTGATGTCGGGGGAGAGCGGGTCGTCAGGAGGGAGGACTCCAGCGCACCCCCTACCTGGCGCGCCAAATGTCGGATTTCGGGTTCCGGCAGACCCTTGAGGTTCGAACACTGGGGTGCGCGTGGAGATCTCTCCCCTACCGATCTACGTCCGATCCTCTCATGCGTACTAAGATGAAAATGATGAACAACACAAGAGACACGAGGTTTATACTGGTTTGGGCCACCGTTGTGGTGTAATATCCTACTCCGGTGTGTGGTGTGGTGGATTGCCTCTAGGGCTGATGACGGACAATACAAGGGAAGAACAGCCTCGCGAGAGGTGTTCTTGAGCTGGTGCGATGAACTGCTAGGGTGAGTTCAGTCGCCTCTCTCTCTCTCTGCTAGGGTTCTACCAGATCTCTCCTTTGGCCGCCCCTTTCTTATGTGGTGGCTAGCTCTATTTATAGAGGCCCTGGGCCTCTCCCCAAATAATGAGCGGGAAGGGCGCCAACACTTGGCCATTTTGAAGGGGAACATCTAGTACAAGTTATCCTGACCAAAGGTGGTCTTCGGCTGCCAAAAGTGCTGGTGATGACGCCGTGTTGGGCTCCACGGTGACCTCCGTCCTGCCGTCCGGCTGGTCTTGGTCTCGTTGCACAGGAAAGGTAACCTTTGCCTGATGCCTTGGCCTGTGCTTGCCCCCTTTGCACCAAAGGGGAAACAAGGACCCTGCGCAGGCCGGCGCCCGCCTGGCCTCGATCGTCATGGCTTGCATCACGGGTTCCTCGCGAGGTACCCCTGCCTTGATCTCTCCGCCTCCTCGCGAGCCTGCCTGATGAGGCTGCCTCTGAGGAAGCTTCCTGTCGTCCCCCCCGCGAGGATTGGCCCCTCGCGAGGGTCTTGAGCTTGAGCTGATGAAGATGGGCCGTGCTGAGCCCTCGCTTGAGCCACGCCGCAGGCAGGCAAGTCTGGGGACCCCCGTTCCCAGAACACCGAAAGTTTTTGCCATAGGAAAGTTGGAATATTGTAGAATAATGCAAGAACAAAATATGAATTGGTTTGGTACAGTACTTATAATAGTGATTTGCTTTCTTTTACTAACGGATCTGACTAAGGTTTTGTTGAGTTTTATGTGATTGAAGTTTTCAAGTTTTGGGTTATCTTACGATGGATGAAGGAATAAGGAGTAAGAAGAGCCTTGTTGACACACGAACACGTCACGTGTACCCTCGACGCCGGGGGTGATGCACCGCAGCTCACATCGAAGGAGACCCGACCGACAGCGCGATACGCAAGACAGTCGACGGGCGCTTTTGCAGACCCGAAAACCCCACACCCCTGGGAGGGACCCCGTCAGGGAGTGCAGCAGCTATGGGCTGCCCTAGGTCGATTCGCTCGCCCCTAGAGCCTCGGGATTCGCAGCTCTCAAACACGAAGAACAGTGAAGAACAAGATAGAAAAACGATGGAGATAAAACGTAGATGAAAAAGTAGTATATTGATTTGTTCGATTGTGTGTTGTTCAATCGGCCGTCACCCCCAACATATATAAGAGGCGGCTGGACTTCCCGTATAAGTAAAGGATTCATCTAGGCTTTCCTTACAAGAAAAATTACATCAATTCACGTCCTAGAGTCCTAATTCTATTCCAACTCGGATTCAGTCTGAATCTGGCCCAAACTCTGTCTTCCTTCTTGCGCGGGACGCTGGGCTTGCATATGATCTCCGATCAAGACGGCCCAAATATCAAACTTGTACGCCTCAACGATACGAACAACTCTCATGTTGATCATGTTTTCAAATAAGGCCATCTTGAATACTTTTCGAGGTCATCTTTATCTTCCAGTCAGACTCGGTTTTGCAGTAGACTGGATTATCCGAGTCTCGTAGTGAATTTGTAGGCTATATATTATCTCTGATGATGATGACTCCAAAATCAAAATTTACCGTCTTGATGATACGCACAACTTATGTATTGAACACTTCTTCATCCAAGGTCATTTTGATAAACTTTCGAGCACATGTTCAATTTCACTCGGACTTGAGCTCATCCACTCGGATATTAGATACTTTCACTCGGATCGTCCGATTGGACTTTTTCACTCGGAAGACAATCTTTCACTCGGATGACTATATTTCCACTCGGATGAATATATTTCCACTCGGAAGGCACTATCTTATTCACTTGGATGACTATATTTTCACTCGGAAGGCACTATCTTATTCAATCGGCAAGTTTTCGTCCCGATGGTAATCTTTTCACCCGGAATATTTTCACCTAGACGACAATTTCACTTGGATGATCATATTTTCACTCGGATGACTACATTTCCACTTGGATAATAATAAGTTCATCCAATCAGCAAACTTTCACTCGACCGTAAAATTTCACTCTACCGTAAACTTTCACTCGGATGGTAATCTTTTCACTCGGATTTCCGACTAAAAACATAGCCCGATCTCGATTTGTCTCTCCAGGCCTCATATGATCTCGGATTGAGACGAATTATATATGAAAATCAATCGGCTCGACGAGACGAAACTTTTCCATGTTGAAGGTTTTTCGATTCAAGGCCGCATTGATGGCCGAATTACTCGCGCAACCTATCAGACAAGTGTCTGGCACCTCGCGCCATATTTCCGTTGAGGTTCAGTCTGCAGTATATTGCCTCTAACTTTTGCATATGAACTCGGATTGAGATGATTTATATATCAAAATTGATTGCCTCGACGAGACGAAGACAATTCCTTAAGAGTGCTCCTTCATCCGAGGTCATCTTGCAGACGTGATTGGCCAAAAACCACTCGGAACATTGAACTATGCCACTCGGAGTATAGTTTCGGTCCGTAAGATAAAGTCGAATGAATATAACCGAAACATCAAAGTGGTTCCACTCGGTGACGTGAATATTTTTATGCTGAAAGCTCATTCACTCGAGACCATCTTCATTGCAATCTGTATCTTGCCAAAATCAGGTGTCAACAAGCCTAAGCTTGGGGATGCCCCCGAGTGGCGTCCCCTCTTTCTTCTAACGACCATCGGTACTTTACTCGAAGCTATATTTTTATTCGTCACATACTGTCATAGATGTCCTTCGTGTCAGTACTTAGTCGTGAGGCCAGCGCATCCATGTAGTAGCTTGAAGGGGTTGGTCGGAATCGAGAGACGCAAGGTTTTACCCAGGTTCGGCCCCTCATGGTGGAGGTAAAAGCCTACATCCTGCTTCGTTGATATTGATGATGATGAATATGATTACAAAGGTGCTCTATCTCGAGAGCTATAGACTTGTTTGTCTAACTCTAATATGTCCAACTCGTGGAACTTGTCTATTGAGACGTCTAGAAAAACTTGACCCTCTTGGGGTGCCCCGCCCCTCCTTACATAAGTTGAAGGGGCGGGTTACATGTAGAGTCCTAATCGCATTAAGACTTAAACTATTCTGACTTCTCATCACGGGCTTCTGTACATGGGCTTCTTAACATCTCGGGCTTATTAACCCTAGGTGACTCTCTCTGTCGGGTCATAACTGTCTGTCGGGTTATAACTGTCTGCCGGCTTATAATTGTTTGCCGGGTTATAACTGCCTGTCGGCTTACCACTGTCTGTGTAACATCCCAATTTTCAATTCGGATGTTATACATAGATCATCATATGCATATCATAATTTAAGTTGCATTTGGTTGTGATCCTAGAAATCTTAAGCAACTCAAGGACCCAAGGAGAGAGTTGGAGGTTTCACTAAATTTTCATATTTGATTTTTTTTTCAAATTTGAAAAGAGGATCAATTTCATTTTAATATTTTTCTCTCCAATTATTTTCAATAAAAAAATAAATGTGAGAAGATAAAATGACTTCTTCAAAACATAGGAGAAATATTGGAGAAGAAATTTTAAAATCAAATTAATATTTTATTTGAATTAGGGAAAAGTATGCATTTTTAAAATGGCATTTTAGTCCAGAAAAATGTTCATCTTGTCCTAAATATTTAGTTTGGATGGCGAAAAAAGTTTCCTAGGCCGGCCCAGCAGCGCGCCGCCCTCATCTCCGTGCGGACGACGGACTCCGGCGAGGAGGAGTCCGGGTCGGTCTTCGCCGCCGCCCCGCTTGCCCCTCCTGCAAGCCGGACACCCCCTCCCCCCGCTTCTCCTCACCACTACCACCGCCGAGCCGAGCCGCGTCGCGCTGCCGCTGCGCTAGCCGCAGCCATCGCCCGCGCCGCACCACCGCCTCGTCATCGCCTCGCCGTTGTCGCCCCGCCACCGAAGCCGTCGGATCTTGCCACCGCTCGTCGGAATCCCGCCGCCGGTTTTCTCCTGTTAAACGGTATAAAACTGTTCGTTTTTTGGTTTATTTTTTTAGATCGATTTAGTTTAGATCGGTTTTTCGTTTTGTCTAATTAGTAAACGTTCTCCGGTTAGATTGTTTTAATGAAAGCTTTTCATCCTTTTAGCCTCTATTAGTGAATGTTCGTTCATTAGAATTTTCTTTTTAATTTTATTTTTTGGCCAGGGACCTATCCACGAATACTTTTCTTACAGATTAGTCGCTGATCTTCAAACCCTCGTTACTTTTTACTCGTTTGTCCAAATCCAGTGAAACCAACGCCAAAGTCTTTGTCTTGTTCGCCTCTTTCCAGATAATCAACTTGAAAATGGTTTTGACAATTTAAAATTTCGTTTCAAGCAGATTTGTATTCAAACTTTTTTTGATCGTAGTTTGAGTTTCGTAGCTCCAATTCGATTGATTCTTTTTGCAAATCGAAGCTCTTCACTTGGACTTTTAGTTCAGTTCTTTTCTCTTGGTTTTACTTTTGCATCTTATGCTTGAGTGCTTATGTATGCTATTGTTTGTTCATGATAGAGTTTCCGGAGTGCGAGGCTTGCTACTACGAATCACTAGGGTTTTCCGAACGTTAGCAAGGCAAGTAACACTTTGATCATATCCTTATTACTCATTTTTATGCATTAGTTTCAACCCTCCAAACATTGCATGAGTAGGACTAATAACATGTGGGTATTTGGTAAATAGTTGATGAGGTAGCACCTATTGTCTTATATCAAACCCTGGGTGTTTAACTACATATGCTTATACTGCTATGCTATGCTCGTAGACGTGGTTTGGTTTGAGAGAATTCATGCAAGATGTGAGAGATTATTGTTAACTAAGGTTTAACTTAAGGTGGCTACTTTAATACACATCTAGGTGGATTAGTTTGTGGGCACCTGGGGAACCCAGTGTTGTCCAAGGAGATCCCGGGGAATCTGTGTGATCATCCTATGGTTCGCCACCCAGGCTCAAAGGGATCATTATGTTATTCATGCTGGAAACTTCCGTGTGCAGACACAAGCCATTATGGGCTCTGGCATAGTTGAGTATGTTGTGTGACCTCTTACAGTGGTAGACTAGCATATGTAGGGGATGTAGGTGGTATTGTCTACCCGTCGTAACGAGCTAACACTTCTGAAAGACTATGTCTCAGTCATCCATTTCTCAAACATCATGCAGTCTGAGAAATAAAATGGAGGAGATCGAGTCTTGTGGGGAAAAGTGTGCGAACCTCTGCAGAGTGTGCAAACTAATCATGGTTGGCCGTATCCCCGGTTATGGACATCTTGAGTATCTGGTACTTGAATTATTATGTTGATCCCATCACTTTACTTAATTAATTTGTTGGGTTGTTAACTTTATAATTGGGATTGAGTTGGGGTTACCTTCTCAATGTTTTCCAACCAACTTTGTAGTTAAATAAAATAAATTCCACTGTTGTGGGGAAAAACTAGCTTTATGAAAATGATAACCATAGAGCCGCCACCAACCATATATGCATGTAGTGATAGCTGTTATTTGTTCATTGCTCTATAGTGTTATTTTGCCAGCATGTTCCATGTGCTGACCTATACAAGCTGCAACGTATTATGTTGCAAAGTTTTCAGACGAAGAGTAAGGTGCGCTAGGTCGTTGTCATGCACTCAGTTTTGCCGTGGAGTTGGATGGACTCTTCTACCTTCGAAGCTTCTGTTGTTATCTTATTTAGATGGCCTTCGGCCATATTATTGTAACAAGTTATCTCTTGAGATATTTGATGTAATAAGTGTGTGATTGAACTCTGTTATAAATCCTCGAGTACTGTGTGTGTCAGCAATACCAATCTAGGGATGACACTAAAGCACAGAGACTTGACCATCTAAGGTCGGGTCGCTATAAGATGGTATCAGAGCAGATGCTGACTGTAGGACACGACCACTAGGACAAGCCACAAGATACTCTTCTCTACTCATTTCTGACTCTTCTCCATTTTCTACTCTATAGATGGCGGACCCAAGGAACAAGTTTACTCAACCGGGACCTACACCGCCACTCTACCTGAAGAAGAGCGCTGGATGATACGAGTACATGTTCCAGGAAGGACATTCACACCAGTTACTGAGCCCATCGAGTTTTGCTTTGATGCACCAACCTGGAGTCTAGGAAAGAGCATGGCCGTCCACATCGCCATGGGACGCATCGGCGAGGTATACAACAAGGATCTTAAGGACACCATCTACCAGATATGTGGACGCAGAGATGAGCAATGGGAGATGATTTGCACCAGGAGGGATAAGTCCATTGCAGCCTACGTCCAGGAGTTAAACCAACACATTCGTCATCAGGAGAACCAGTTGTGCGCCAGTATGATAGACATGAAGAAGGTCATGACCAAGAACATGGATCTAGAAGAGGAACTCAAGTCTACACGCAATGGATATGAAGAGGAAATTTCTATACTACTGGAGAAGAATGAAGACATGAAGAAGAAGCTAGGAATATTCATGGGAGATCCTGTGCCAGAACAGGACAATCATCCTGAAGACTACATCATAATCGACGACACCGACTCAGACCCCATAGTGATGATGATTATGAAGACAAAGCTAGAGCAGATATCATGGAGTCTTCCACCGATCAAAATTTCTAGTCGACCACCACATTACCATTAGTATTCCCCCATGTATATAGTAATAGTCTGAGCATTTTGTAATGGTAGCTTAGATCGATTGTATGATCTTGTTTGAATTGAATGGTGTGAAATGAATGTGTTTGTCTCATGTGCATATGGGCAGTGAATTTCTCCTTAGACCTCACTCTATTTTGTTCTCACCCCTCTAAACCTACCAGATGCCTCCGAGACGTGACCCCGGATTTGTCTTACCACCGGAGCTCACTCAGTTGATCCAACAACAGAATGCCTTGATGCAGTTGCTAGTCCAGAACCAAGGCAACAACAACAACAACAACAACAACAACAACAATCCATCGTGACCACCTCCGGTGGACAACTTAGCCTGTTTTCTGAGGTTGAATCCGTCGGTGTTCTCTAGTAGCACCGACCGATTGTTATTGATGACTGGCTCCACAAGATTGGAAGGGAGCTGACCACCGCAGGTTGCATAGATGCTGAGAAGGTGCGCTTTGCTGCACACCAACTGGATGGACCCGCAGCCTCATGGTGGGAGAACTACACTGCCACTTTCCCCGTGGCCAATGTCACTTGGGATCAGTTTCAGCAAGCTTTCCGCACAGCACATGTCTCAGCTGGAGCTATGACTATGAAGAAGCATGAGTTTCCCAACTTATGCCAGGGAAATCGTACTGTGGCACAGTACGTGGATGAGTTTAGTAAGTTAGCTCGTTATGCCCTAGATGATGTGCCCACAAATGCCGCGAAGTAGGAGAAGTTTATGGAAGGGTTGAATGATGAGCTGAGTATGCTGTTGATGGTGGCAACATTCACTAACTACCAGGAGTTGGTAGACAGGGCTCTTATGATAGAAGGCAAGCAACAGCAGATAGAAAGCCGCAAAAGGAAGTATGGACAGGGGAAGTACAATTCTGGAGCTCAGCAGAAGCCTCGCTTTACCCCAAACTCGGGAGGACATACCCATCATAACCATGGAGGCCACACTCACAATGAAGGAAGTTCGCATAACCAAAGCGGTCGTAAGAATGGAAATGGGAATTGAGGAAGCAACAATCAGAACCGTTCCAACCTAGCAACACCCGCTAAGAAGGACCTAAGTCATGTCACCTGTTACAAGTGCGGGAAGACTGGACACTACGCCAATGATTCTTCAGAGCTGAAGAATGGCAATGGAAATGGAAGCTCTAGAAAGAAGCCCAATCCATTTACTAGAGGTTAGGTGAACCACATCAACATGGAGGAAGTTGAAGAGCAGCCTGACGCAGTGATTGTTAAGTTTTTGATTAAGTCATTTACTGCTCTAGTTCTTTTTGACACCGGTGCATCGCATTCATACATATCAAGAGAATTTTTGGACAAGTTTAAATTGCCAACATTAGCCCTTAGGTCACCCATGTTAGTAAGCTCGCCAGGAGCCGAATATATGGCCAACCGATGGTGTGATCGGTTACCCTTAGCCATTGGTAGCCATGTTTTCCCCTTAGATCTAATAATTTTGGAGTCACAAGGATTGGATATAATACTAGGCATGGATTGGCTATCGAAGTATGGAGGAAACATCGATTGTGCTAGTAAGTTAATTTTACTCACCACCCCTGAGGGAAAGAGGATCAAGTATGTATCTCGGCATGCGCCAAGGAGGACCCAAGTAAATTCCCTCTCAGGAGTTGTTCAGGAAGAAGTGCTTGTTGTGAAGGATTATCCTGATGTATTTTCAGAGGAATTACCAGGCATGCCACCAGATTGAGATATAGAATTTTTGATAGAGTTGTTGCCAGGCACCGGACCAATATCGAAGAGATCGTATCAGATGCCCGTGAATGATCTGGAGGAAATTAAGAAGCGGATTAAGGATTTATTGGAGAAAGGTTATATTCGACCAAGTTCATCATCGTGAGGAGCCCCAGTGCTCTTAGTTGAGAAGAAGGATGGATCTTTGAGAATGTTTGTTGATTATCGTGCATTGAATAAAGTGACGATCAAAAACAAGTACCCACTACCGATGATCAATGATTTGTTTGACTAGCTACAGGGAGCTAAAGTATTCTCCAAGATCGATCTTCAATCAGGATACCACCAGTTGAAGATCCGAGAACAGGATATACCGAAAATAGCTTTTACCACAAGGTATGGGCTATATGAGTACACGGTCATGTCTTTTGGATTGACTAATGCCCCTGCCTATTTTATGAGTATGATGAATAAGGTGTTCATGGAGTTCTTGGATAAGTTGGTTGTGGTGTTCATTGATGACATATTGGTGTACTCGAAGAATGAAGAGGAACACAAGGAACATTTGCGCTTAGTTCTCGAGAAGCTCAGGGAACATCGGCTATACGCCAAGTTCAACAAATGTGAGTTTTGGTTGAAGGAAGTTGGATTTCTTGGACATGTTATATCAAGAGAAGGTATAGTTGTTGACCCTACCAAGGTTCAGTCTGTCACTGAGTGGTTGGCACCCACCTCAGTTGGCGAGATCCGCAATTTTCTTGGACTCGCAGGATATTATAGGAGGTTCATTGAGAAATTTACCAAGATTGCGAAGCCCATGACAGAGTTGTTGAAGAAGGAAACCAAGTTCAAATGGACCAAAGAATGTGAGGCCAGTTTTCAGGAGTTGAATAAACGTTTAGTTACAGCCCCAATGCTAATTCTTTTGGATATACGCAAGGATTTCCAAGTGTATTGCGACGCTTCTCGCCTGGGACTTGGAGGTGTACTTATGCAAGACGGAAGAGTTGTTTCATATGCCTCACGAGAGCTTCAACCTCATGATTTGAATTATGCCACACATGATTTGGAGTTAGCAGCCGTAGTGCATGCGCTCAAGACCTGGAGACATTTTCTTATTGGTAACCGTTGTGATGTATACACGGATCACAAGAGTTTGAAGTACATTTTCACGCAGAAGGAGTTGAATCTCAGTCAAAGGAGATGGTTGTAGCTCATAAAGGATTATGATATGAAACTACATTATCATCCAGGAAAGGGCAATGTCGTAGCAGACGCTTTGAGCCGCAAGAGTTATGTCAATACCCTTGTAACCGGAGGATTACCGTAGGAGTTAGCCGACGATCTCAAGGAAATTCGTTTGGAGATAGTTCCAAGAGGTTTTGTTGCAGCAATGGAGGTTCATTCTACATTATTGGGAAAGATTCAAGAAGCGCAGAAGGATGATAAGGACATTGCTGAGATAAAGGAGAAGATGAGCAAAGGAAAGGCCAAAGGTTTTCGTGAGGATGAGAACAAAACTTTATGGTTTGAAGATCGTATTTATGTGCCTAATGACCCTGGAAGCAATTCAGTTGGAGAGTGACCTAACTTACGAGGAGAAACCCATCAATATTCTCGAGTTTGCCAGCCGAGTTACACGCAGCAAGGTTATCAAGTTTTGCAAAGTTCAGTGGAGCCACCATACCGAGGAGGAAGCCACCTGGGAGCGAGAAGAAGACCTACGGTAATACCACCCACACCTATTTTCTAGCCAACCCGAATCTCGAGGGCGAGATTCATCTTAAAGGGGTAGGTTGTAACATCTCAATTTTCAATTTGGGTGTTATACATAGATCATCATATGCATATCATAATTTTAATTGCATTTGGTTGTGATCCTAGAAATCTTAAGCAACTCAAGGACCCAAGGAGAGAGTTGGAGGTTTCACTAAATTTTCATATTTGATTTTTTTTCAAATTTGAAAAGAGGATCAATTTGATTTAAATATTTTTCTCTCCAATTATTTCCAATAACAAAAATAAATGAGAGAAGATAAAATGACTTCTTCAACACAGAGGAGAAATATTGGAGAAGAAATTTTAAAATCAAATTAATATGTTATTTGTATTTTATTTGCTATTTTATTTGAATTAGGGAAAAATATGCATTTTTGAAAATTGCATTTTAGTCCAGAAAAATGTTCATCTTGTCCTAAATATTTAGTTTGGACGGTGAAAATTGTTTCTCGTATTTTTAGATTTTTTATTTTATTAGGATTTTTTTGCGGCAAAATTTATTAAAAAAAGTTTCCTAGGCCGGCCCAGCCGAGCCAGGTCACGGCCCAGCAGCGCGTCACCCTCATCTCCGTGCGGACACCGGACTCCGGCAAGGAGTGTGGGTCGGTCTCCGCTGCCGCCCCGCTTGCCCCTCCCACAAGTCGGACACCCCCTCCCCCCCTTTATAAGAGCACCCCCCCGGTTCTCCTCACCACCGCCACCGTCGAGCCCCGCCGCCGAGCCGAGCCGCGCCGCGCCGCCGTTTGCCGCCGCTGCCGCTAGCCGCTGCCGTCGCCCGTGCACGCCACCGCCTCCCCACGCTGCACCACCGCCTCGCCGTCGCCCCGCCACCGAGGCCGCCGGATCTCACCGCCGCTCGCCGGAATCCCGACGCCGGTTTTCTCCGGTTAAACAGTATAAAACCGTTCGGTTTTTCGGTTTATTTTTTTAGATCGGTTTTTCGTTTTGTCTAATTAGTAAACGTTCACAGGTTAGATTGTTTTAATGAAGGGTTTTCATTCATTAGTCTCTGTTAGCGAACGTTCGTTCGTTAGAATTTTATTTTTATTTTTATTTTTCGACCAGGGACCTATCTGCGAATACTTTTCTTATAGATTAGTCCATGATCTTCAAACTCTCGTTACTTTTTACTCGTTTGTCCAAATCCAGTGAAACCAAAGCCAAAATCTTCGTCTTGTTCGCCTCTTTCTGGATAATCAACTTGAACATGGTTTTGACAATTTATAAAATTTGGTTTCAAGCAGATTTGAATTCGAACTTCTTTTGATCGTAGGTTGAGTTTCATAGCTCTGATTCGATTGATTCTTTTTGCAAATCGAAGCTCTTCACTTGGACTTTCAGTTCAGATCTTTTCTCTTGGTTTTAATTTTGCATCTTATGCTTGAGCGCTTATGTATGCTATTGTTTATTCACGATAGAGTTTCCGAAGTGCGAGGCTTGCTACTACGAATCACTAGGGTTTACCGAACGTCAGCTAGGCAAGTAACACTTTGATCATGTCCCTTATTACCCAGTTTTTATGCATTAGTTTCAACCCTCCAAACATTGCATGAGTAGGACTGATAACATGTGGGTATTTGGGAAGTAGTTGATGAGGTAGCACCTATTGGCTTATATCAAACCCTGGGTGTTTAACTACGTATGCTTATACTGCTATGCTCGTAGACGTGGTTTGGTTTGAGAGAAGTCATGCAAGATGTTAGAGATTATAGTTAACTAAGGTTTAACTTAAGGTGGCTACTTTAATACTCATCTGGGTGGATTGGTTTCTGGGCACCTGGGGAACCCAGTGTTGTCCAACGAGATCCAAGGGAATCCGTGTGATCATCCTATGGTTCACCACCTAGGCTCAAAGGGATCATTATGTTATTCATGCTGGAAACTTCCGTGTGCATTCACAAGCCATTATGGGCTCTGGCATAGTTGAGTATGTTGTGTGACCTCTTACAGTGGTAGACTAGCAGATGTAGGGGATGTAGGTGGTACTGTCTACCCGTCGTAACAAGCTAACACTTCTGAAAGACTGTGTCTCGGTCATCCATGTCTCAAACATCATGCAGTGCGAGAAATAAAACGGAGGAGATCGAGTCTTGTGGGGAAAAGTGCGCAAACCTGTGCAGAGTGTACAAACTAATCATGGTTAGCCGTGTCCCCGGTTATGGACATCTTGATTATCTCGTACTTGAATTATTATGTTGATATCATCACTTTACTTAATTAATTTGTTGGGTTGTTAACTTTTTTTAATTGGGTTTGAGTTGGGGTTACCTTCTCAATGTTTTTCAACCAACTTTGTAGTCAAATAAAATATATTACATTTTTGTTGGGAAAAACTAGCTTTATGAAAATGATAACCATAGAACCTCCACCAGCCATATATGCATGTAGTGATAGATGTTATTTGTTCATTGCTCTATAGTGTTATTTTTCCAGCATATTCCATGTGCTGACCTACACAGGCTGCAACGTATTATGTTGTATAGTTTTCAGACGAAGAGTAAGGTGCGCTAGGTCGTTGTCATGCACTTAGTTTTGCCATGGAGTAGGATGGACTCTTCTACCTTCGAAGCTTCCATCGTTATCTTATTTAGATGGCCTTTAGCCATATTATTGTAACAAGTTCTCTCTTGAGATATTCAATGTAATAACTGTGTGATTGAACTCTGTTATAAATCCTTGAGTATTGTGTGTGTCAGCAATACCGATCTAGGGATGACACTAAAGCACAGAGACTTGACGGTCTGAGGTCGGGTCGCTATAGTCTGTCGGCTTACCACTATTTGTCGGCTCACCAATGGGTCACCAGGCTCGGCCGGGTCATCAGTGAGTTATCAGTCCTCGGGCGGTTTACCAATGAAATGCCAAGTCCCAGCTGGGTCATAACTCCGGCCGGGTCATACCACGGAGTATATCCCCAACATTAGCCCCCCGTTTAATTTGGGTTTATCCATGTTAAACTGATCCTGCAAAATAAACACAAGAACAAATTTGACAAGTTGTGCTCCGGGTTAAAAATTCTTGTAAGCCGGCACCTAATCATCTTTAAGTCCTTGTCATTTCCTTCTTCTGGAAAGTCCGAGTCAATAGGCCAGCCTCGTAATCAATTTGCTCATATTGGTTTCTCATAGAAAAATATTGTGAAGAATAATTTATTTGATTCAGCTCCCAATGCTTAACAAAAAATATTGGTCTTAAAATACTCACCTGATTTTCAGCCGGCTTGAAAATGTAGAACTTGCCGGTTTATGATTGCCAAAATTGTCGGGTTATAAACAAATGATGTCGGGTCATGTAATTGACTCTCCTGAGCTATCCAAGCCAAAACTGAGAATATGATACCTGGTTTGTTTCAAAGAACTCAAAACTTGAAGATGTTCGTCCATTATATTCATATCACCTGTAGCCCCCAAGTCTTAAGAAGGGAGCATAGTAACAGCTTAAGACTTGCTTCAATATAAATGTTACAACCTTGAAGAAATCCAAGTTGTTCATCTCAGTCACTATTCAAAACTGAATATTCCACATATGTAGCCCCCAAGTACCGGGTTGTCATGCTTGCAGGAACCTGGGACTTGTAATTGCCATATGCTCATAAAAACTTCAAACAATGTAGCCCCCAAGGGCCGGGTCATTATGCAATAATGAGGAGGGGCTTTGCAGATATGATTATTGAAAATAGCATCATATGATGTAGCCTCCATCGTAGGGCTTGAACCCACGACCACAAGGTTACGAGTCTTGTGCTCTACCAACTGAGCAATGGACCCCTCAATATAATGGTTTAAAGCTTATGTACTTTGAATTTTTGACAGGAGCAATTAGTAGCCCCCAAGGGCCGGCTCATTACAATGTGATGAGTCAGGTCTTCAATAAGGGGAGCAAAAAATGACTTCACATTAGCCCCAAAGTGCCATGGTGCATGCTCGTAGTGACATGGGACTTGCATATATGATGTAATCTCAACTTGAATAATGTAGCCCCCAAGTGCCGGGTCGTAAGCCTGCATCGACTCGGGACTATTCCTTCCATTTTAGAATAAAGAATATCCATTGATAAAATAATAGCCATTGCGCTGAAGCGACTTTGAAAACCTCAATCATAATATTGGTTATTGATAACCATAATAAAAATCCAGCCATGTTGGCTATTCAAGATTTGAATAATATAATCCGGTATGAAAACCTCAATCATTCAATATCATCATGACAATCTAACCAAGTTTGGCTATTAAAGATTTGAATACCTTATCGGTTGACAAGTAAATTCGGAGTTTAAATACTTAGTGGCTCTTGGCCGATGGCGACTTAATGCACATCCATTGTACTTCGGGATTTTTGTAACCCGGCGGCTTACAGCCTTTGTGAAAATCAATAATTGATAACCCTTTTGAAACACCAATTTCAATTTTTGATGATGGGTGTCGGTGTCAAAACCGGCGGATCTCGGGTAGGGGGTCCCGAACTATGCGTCTAAGGTTGATGGTAACAGGAGATAGGGGACACGAAGTTTTACCCAGGTTCGGGCCCTCTTGATGGAGGTAATACCCAACGTCCTACTTGATTGATATTGATGAATACGAATATTACAAGAGTTGATCTACCACGAGATCGTAATGGCTAAACCCTAGAAGTCTAGCGTGTATGACTAAGGTCTTGAGTATATCCTTTCCGGACTACACCCTCCAGTTTATATAGACACTGGGGGGATCTAGGGTTACATAGAGTCGGTTACATAAGATGGAATTTTCATAGTTGTTCACCAAGCTTGCCTTCCATGCCAAGGAGAGTCCCATCCGGACACGGGTATAGTCTTCGGTCTTCATATCTTCACAGCCCATCAGTCCGGCCCATAGATAACAGGCCGGACGCCCGAGGACCCCTTAGTCCAGGACTCCCTCAGTAGCCCCTGAACATGGCTTCAATGACAAGGTATCCGGCACGTAGTGATGTCTTCGTCATTGCAAGGTGGGTTCCTCCTTCCAAACTCCCGAATAGTCTCCAGACGAATTGATCGTGTCCGGACCTGTAACACACACCGCACACAACCGCAGAGAGAATATAATAACACACAAGTCCAATTTGCTGACAACTTTAGTAATGCGACATCACGCCTGTCTGGTCATAATTTCGAACCATTTTCCGCCCCATGTTTCGAGACGTGGTTGTCATTGGCACGTCTTGTCAAATCAGAGATCATGTCCCCTTATTATGGGATTATCATCAATACGGGCGTGGGTAACCCAACCGCACCGTTTACACAACCCTTGGGAGCGAGCGAATTTTAAGGAGAATGGGGGGGGGCGTTCGATATTCACCGCCCTTATAAGGAGATAAGATTCCCCTTTCTTCTCCCACGCTTTCTTCCTGCCTCTCCGTTCTTGAGCTCCAACGCCCAAGTCCTCATTCATTCCCATTCAAACAAACACCCAACCATGTCCGGATCCGGAGCCGGCGGCAAGTGGATGGCCTCCTCCGTTAAGAGGAAAAATATAGAGGAGCTCCGAGAGGCCGGATACCTGGCCAAGGAGATCGTTTACCGACTTCCGGCCAAGGGACAGATCGTCCCCACCCCCGAGCCTCATGAGAGAGTGGTGCTCCTTATGCATTTTTGTCCGCGGGTTGGGATTCCCTCTCCACCCGTTCATCCGCGGATTGATGTTTTATTATGGGCTAGATTTCCATGATCTAGCCCCCAACTTTATCCTCAACATCTCGGCATTTATAGTCGTGTGCGAGGCCTTTCTCTGCATCCCACCTCATTTCGGCCTATGGCTGAAGACCTTCAATGTGAAGTCGAAGATGGTGAGCGGTCAACAGGCAGAGTGCGGAGGAGCTATGTTGGGTAGGATGCCCAACATCACCTAGCTCGAAGGTTCTTTCGTGGAAACGGTGAAGGGGTGGCAGTCGGGGTGGTTCTACATCACCGAGCCGCACGACACCAACTGGACGGCGGCCCACGAATTCCGATCCGGAGCTCCGATGCGGCTCACCTCTTGGCAAGAGAAGGGCCTAACCTGGAGTTCTCCAGGCGAGCTGACATGGCTCCAGACATGTGTCCAGAACATGATATCCAAGAGGATCAAGCTTGTCAATGTGATCCAGGTTATGCTCATCCGCCGGATCCTCTCGTGCCAACGCCGGACTTGCTATTTGTGGGAATTTGATCCAGCCAAGCACCAGACGCTACTAGAGCTCTTCGGCACAACGCACGAGGATATCTGGAAAGTGCTTTTCAAGGCCGGCGAGACGCCACCGCCTACAACCGAGGATCATGGGCTTAGCTCGAAGCACCAAGCTAATTCGGTAAGTTCTTTCACGCTCTCAAGGCATAATCTTTACTAGCTCATTGTGAGAAAGAAGTCTAAGCTCTCCTATCAATTTTTTCCTTATGCCTGGACCGACATAGCGAGGCGGATTGACTGTCCAGCCCCGCTACCCGAAGACAAAGAGACCCCACTCCTGACGAAGATGTTGTTCCCGGCGCCTTATGAAGTGCCAGAGAAGAAGACCAAGAAGGTGGCCAAGGGGACCAGGAGTGGCCTTCGGCGAAGGGATACTTCAGACCTGTCGTCTAAAGACGGGACTGACCCTTCGGTCGCTGAAGATGACAACAAGGAGGAGGAAGAAGACAACTCCCCCCTGAGGGGGGAGGAAGAAAAGGGTGGCCTCCATGAACCTGGAGGTGAAGGCACCCAAGAGGGGGAAGGGCTCTCTCGCGGATAACTCCACGTGGGATGTCGATAGTAGTCCATAGCGAATGCCCCGGACCAAGCCTCAGGCCGCTCCGTGAGTACCAAAGACCTTATGCTCGTCCAGATGTATGGCCCTTCCCCTTTTCCATGTTAATATGTTTAATTTATGCTATTGCAGTCCGGACCGTGATAGTTCTCCACAATCCTCGACAGAGGGATCGCTAGACTCGAAGGAGATGGCTAGCATGCCGGCGCCACCTGCTCACTCTGCCTCGCCCAAAGGCGATGAAGAGGTGGTGCCCAAAGGGTCTTTCCCGACCAATTATTGGGTCTAAGACCAGTGCGGCCGATCCTCCATGACGGATGCTGGTCGGGTGATCCCAACGATCAAGGGTGATCGGGCATGAAGACGATGGATTGAATTTTGGGGCGACTAGCTCTATCGCGTAGAAGTCCCTGAGCGCACGCTTGCGCTCCCTCTTGGGGATGTGGGTAGCATATATCATGTTCACCGTTTTGACTTGAGGGGGAAACTTCTTCTGTCCCCCTGTGTTCGGTTGTCGTGGCTCTTCGTCATCATCCTCGCTTTGCGATCCCTTTTCCCTGTTCTCGGCATTTAATTTGCCGGCCTGTTTGAAAACCCAACACGCTCTATTTGTATGATTAGGAGACTTGTCGGGGGTGCCGTGAATCTGGCATGGACGATCAAGTATGCGGTCCAAGATGGATGGGCCCGAATTGTTCTTTTGGAACGGCTTCTTGCGCTGACCGGACTTAGAGCCACTGAATCCGGCGTTGACCGTTGTATCCTCGGTGTTGTCACTGTTGTTTCGGCGCTTGTATCTATTGCGCCGAGACCTGTCTTTGTTGCTTTCAACTTTTGGGGTGCCGGTGTCGCTCACATTGTTTTTGCTACGGGCCAACCAACTGTCCTCGCCCGCACAAAAGCGGGTCATGAGTGCCGTGAGGGCCGCCATGGATTTTGGCTTTTCTTGGCCAAGGTGGCGAGCGAGCCATTCGTCGCGGATGCTATGCTTGAAAGCTGCTAGGGCTTCAGCGTCCGGACAGTCGACAATTTGGTTCTTTTTAGTTAAGAACCTTGCCCAGAATTTCCTGGCGGACTCTCCGGGCTGTTGAACTATATGGCTTAAGTCATCAGCGTCCGGAGGTCAAACGTATGTACCTTGGAAGTTATCGAGGAAAGCCTCTTCCAAGTCCTCCTAGCTGCCAATGCAATTTTCAGGTAGACTGTTTAGCCAATGCCGAGCTGGCCCTTTGAGTTTTAGAGGGAGGTATTTTATGGCGTGGAGGTCATCTCCGCGGGCCATATGGATGTGGAGAATGAAGTCCTCGATCCACACCGCGGGGTCTGTGGTTCCATCATATGATTCTATGTTCACGGGCTTGAATCCTTTTGGGAATTCGTGATCCAGGACCTCATCCATGAAGCAATGAGGATGTGCGGGGCCTCTGTATCGGGTCATATCGTGGCGCGGCTCTGATAGAGTCTGTCTGCGGTGTTCAGCCTGCCCATGACTGTGTTTTTCACGTCCGAATACATGGTCGTTGTCGCGTGTCGAGGCGCGTCCTCGCGATCCATAGATTGATCTGGTGTGTCCTTCTTTATTGTTCAGTGCCTACCAGAGGTCATATGTATGGACATGGGCTAATTTACCTCTACTTGAGTGGGCGGGCTGGTGTTCAGCGTGAGTTGCCGTTTTTTCCCGACCACGTGGTGGTCGATCGGCCGTATTGTGCGATGGTGGTATGTACTCCGGCGCCTCCTCGTCGAACTAAGGTAGCAATTTGCGCTTTGGGTAGCATTTGGTTGGGCGCTTGAGGCCGTATTCTTCGGCTGCTAGGACATTAGTCCATTTATCATTGACCGGGTCTTGGTCAGCTTGAAGCTGCTGCTGCTTCTCTTTCAGGCTCCTTGTCGTGGCTATTAGCTGGCGCTTGAAGCGCTCCTGCTCAAGAGGTTCCTCGAGCACGATGAAATCTTCAGTGCCGAGGCTCACCTCATCTTCGGAGAGCAGAAGATAATTATCATCCTCTGAATCTTCGTGCGTGGCCTATTTAACAGGGCTAACCTGCTCATCCTCCCGTTCATCTTATTTGTTTGCTTTATAATTGGGGTGCTCATTGTCTTCGGCACCTTCCGAAGTGTCATCTTCTCCTGTGCCGGTGTTGCTGTCTTTACTGTGAAGTGACTTTGAGCGGCGCCGCTGGCGATGGTGCTTTGACTGTATTTCGGAAGGTTTATCCTCAACTGGGTCTTCCTTATCGTCGCCGCTGTGCTCCTTTGGTGCATCCACCATGTATACGTCATACGAGGAAGTGGTCGTACAGCGTCCGGTGAACGGCGGGTTCTGGGCCTCCTCTTCTCCGGCATCGTAGTCCATACCGTCGATGTCCTCGGAGTCGTAATCAAGTTCGTCGGTCAAATCCTCGATCGTGGCTATAAAGTGGGTGGTGGGTGGGACGTAAAATTCTCCACCGTCAGCCCCTAGTTCGAGCCGGATATAGTTCGGCTATGGGTCCTCTGCCAAGGACAGGTTTTTTAATGAGTTCAGCATATCGCCCAAAGGCGAGTGTTGGAAGATGTCTGCAGCACTGAATTTGAAGATCGATAATCGATCAAGCTCGGTGTCCGCGGGCTCGCGCGGTTCGGAACCTTCGGCTGGAGATGAGTCCGACGTTCGGGTGGCATAGGCCTCGTGTGAGACTAGGTCCATGTACGGCTCCAACACCGTGGAATCTGTGGCCTCCGAGATGGGGTTAATCCTTCCATCTCCGGATGGCGCGGCCTGCTCCAGCTCTAGGGCCAGAGCGGTTACAGGAGCGATCTCCTGGATCCGGCCCGATGACAGATTTAGGTCATCATCATCGGGGTGACCGGGAGCGGCCACCCTGGAATCGAATCCGGCAAAGATCAAGTTGCCAGGGATGTCCGCGACGTAGTCCAAGCTCCCGAATCTGACCTGATGGCCAGGGGCGTAGCTTTCGATCTGCTCCAGATGGCCAAACGAGTTGGCCCGCAGTGCGAAGCCGCCGAACACGAAGATCTGTCTGGGGAGGAAAGTTTCTCTGCAGAGAGCGTCATTATTGACGACTGAAGGGGCCATCAAACCTTTCAACGACAGCACAGAGGAACTCTCAATGAAAGCACCAATGTCGGTGTTAAAACTGACGGATCTCGGGTAGGGGGTCCGGAACTGTGCGTCTAAGGTTGATGGTAACAGGATACAGGGGACACGAAGTATTACCCAGGTTCGGGCCCTCTTGATGGAGGTAATACCCTACGTCCTGCTTGATTAATATTGATGAATACGAGTATTACAAGAGTTGATCTACCACGAGATCGTAATGGCTAAACCCTAGAAGTCTAGCCTGTGTGACTAAGGTATTGAGTATATCCTTTCCGGACTACACCCTCTGGTTTATATAGACACCGGGGGGATCCAGGGTTACATAGAGTCAGTTACATAAGATGGAATCTTCATATTTGTTCGCCAAGCCTGCCTTCCATGCCAAGGAGAGTCCCATCCGGACACGGGTACAGTCTTCGGTCTTCACATTTTCACAGCCCATCAGTCCGGCCCATAGATAATAGGTAGGACGCCCGAGGACCCCTTAGTCCAGGACTGCCTCAATGGGCTTGAACTTCATCTTTTATGTAAGTCATAGCTCTACAAATCCTGCACAGAGTTTAAACAACATATGCCCTAGTGACTTCACGTCAAAAGCCAGGGTGGGTAACAACCCAAACATAATATAGTCTTATGCAATTATGGAAAAGACTAGTATTAATGCCATTCAATCCTAAACATACTGATGATTTAAAGTCAAAATCCAGGGCGGGTTATCAAACCTCGCATATTCATCGAATCAATTTAAAAACATACCTAAAAAATTGGCTCAAATTGCCGATTGTAGATTAGTACCATCGTGATGCCTTGATAATTATAATCCGGGGCAAGTATCAACCCGGAGTCATGAAATATCATCATTTTGATTGCTCAAGGCAAAATATCCTGGCGACTTAAAGTATGCTATCAAGGCGGGTTATCAAACCCAAATATGCTCAATGATGAGTCATATAATCAAGGCTACATGGCCTGTGAAATCAGTTCATTCTGTCGTCTTACAACGCCAGATGCAGCAAGGGTAATAACCCAAAGACTTAGAGCGCATCCCTCTAAGTACACAATCAAAGCAAACTGGTGACTTATTGTCCAAAGCCAGGCTGAGTTATCAAAACCCCAAATATGATCAAATATGAAGTCAAAAGGATTAAGGCTACATGGCCTAAATCATTTTAAACCATATGTCAATATGATACAAAGATATGAACCCAAACAATGTTCATAGAAAATAACAAATCAGGAAAAAATAAGGCTTTCATAGGCCGCCAAGCTGAAATTTCAAGTGCTTTCATGGGCCGCACAACCATTGAGTTAATCCTTCATTCAAACCTTGTAAGTCGGGCCTCACATGACCAATCGTTGTTTTAACTTTGATAACTTCAGGGTCTTTATAAGATTGACTGTCAAGAGTATGGTGAGTCATTCCAGGATTACTTGGGCGGAGTGGCAGACTCTACAAAGCAGGATAACCCAGAAATTTTGGTGAATACACCTGGCATTCCAAGTCAATTAAAAGGTTATGTCCTCTTTGGTGAATACACCTATCACTACTGCAGGATGCTGCTAGCGCGACACTATGATCAGAGACCCTTCAAGAAACTATGTGTGATGCAATAATCGCAAACGGTGGTGTATGAAAACTGTCATAAAAGGTGCAAAACGTTTGCGATGGAGGATGCATCAAACACGGTTCAGATTTTAGTTGCATGTGCGATGAAGGACATACGGTTCAGTTCAATTAACTGTTTGCGATGAGGAGGAACAAAAGAAACGGGCAGCCAGATGAAGGCATGTGCGATACACAACATACGATTCACTCAGATGAACTATTTGTGATTAGGCAAAACAAAAGAAACGGGCAACCAGATGAAGGTGTGTGCGATATACAACATATGATTCACTCAGATGAACTATTTGTGATTAGGCAACACAAAAGAAACGGTCAGCCAGATCAAGGTGTGTGCGATATACGGCATGCGGTTCAATCGGATGAACTATTTGCGTTGACACAAGATTACAGAAATGGTTCAACTTAACAAGACGTGTGTGTTGTGTGATGGGATTGCATACAGGACAACAACATGTATATATATAACCAAATTAAACATCCACTTACATAGGTGGCTACTACAACCATGGCATTTGCACACACCAAAGTAAACTATTACATGCATAATTACATAGGTGGCTAATACACACATGATATTTCCACACACCAACAATAAAGTAAACTATATATTACATGCATGATTAGCTAGCATAAGCGATCATCTGATCATCATCTACTTCTTGTGATGCTTGCTCTGCTTGTGGCTCGATCCGGGCTCATCGATTTTGGTAATGAGGCACTTCCTCATGTCAACGATCTGCCTGTGCATCTCGTAGCATGTGTACATGCTCTTGGCCGCGAACCTGAGGTGAGGTTCATCTAGTTGCCGCATCCAGACCCCGTGACAGGATACGATATTGTTCTCTGGGCATCCTGCTTCATCTTTTCATAGTAGGGGTCGATGATGGCCGAGGCGAGTTCAACTAGGGAGTCCTTCTTCGTGCTTCCCTAGACCCTGTAGTGGTCACGTATTTTGACAAGGTTCTTGCAGGCCAAGCCCGTAACACGGAGCGTGTTTACATCATCGGTGGTTCCCGCCATGGCGAACTTGTAGTCGAAGCTGTTGACAAACCTGTTGAAACGGTCGCAAGGCTATGTGGCCATGCAATAGTGGTAGATGAGGACATGATGGCCCACGCACAACTAGGCGATGACAACCTTCTGATCTATGTTGGGACGACCGGTAGTGTACTAGAGGCCGATGTCGACCACCTTGTACTTGTCCCGAGCAAGCAACTGCTCAGTGCTGTTGATGTAGTCATCCACCACAGCCGGGTCGATGGTGTACACCACCGAGAGATCCGTCTCCCTCGCGTGGGTCTCCACTCTATGCTCGCCGAACTCCATTGGAGCGCCGCTGGACATACCCTCTCTATGTGTCGTCGTGGGTGTGCTTGTTGTGTTGTGGGGCGCGATCGAAAGGTTGAAGAGACTAAGGTTATAATGGATGCGGGAATTAAAGGGGAAGCCGAACAGCCAGGAATATTGGCAGGCCCTGATGGCAGTTCTAATTTGCAGCGTGTAACTCCATCGTGCCGCACGTAACAGCATTGCATGACAACGCGCGCGGCGCAACCGCATGCATATGGGGCCCTCGAGGTGATTGTGTGCACGCCCAACCGCTAGTAGAGCGCGCGCGGAGGGACGCGAGCAGAGCACTCTGCGGTCGCCTCAATGGCGATCAACCATCTCTATCTCTACTCTTATAAAAGACCGAGTTGGTGATGATGGTGTGCCTGCCATCGTTTAATATAGACCGTCCGATCTATATCTGACGGTTAGAAAGCAAACTATGACAATTTTGCAAAAAGATACCCGCACCTCTCTCCACACTTGCAGATAAGGACTTCTCTTGTTCATCATTTTCTATCACACGATAAACTACTCATACAAATGTATCTTGATGTTCCGTGCAACGCACGGGCATCTTGCTAGTATATATATGCATATAGAAGTTGAATGCGCAAGGAAAAGTTGTCCACAAGCCGAGCGCGCTGACGGACGCGAGCAGAGCGCGCCAGCGGATGCGACAGAGCATGCCACGGCGCCTAACTATGAGCACAGCGCGCTGCAGCGCCTAATGGCGAGCAGAGCTTGCCGAGGGACGCGAGCAGAGGATGGCATAGTGATACGTGGAAAATAAGATGAAATGTGCGAGCAGTGTCGGAGACATCAAGCACGAATTAGGTTAGAGTTGCGTGTGCGATACATGGCATATAGTTGATCCATTTAAGCTGTTTGTGATGCATAAGCCGTGTGTGTTGCGGGCAAACGCTTGCTGGTATATAACCTTAAATTTAACCAAAACAGTGTTAATGCATGTTACAAAAATTGTATAGCTGGAAACATGCATTCGTATTTTATTAGTTAAATCCTACTTATAAACAAGGATGGGGTATAGTAGGTAATCAAATCACAAATGTTTTTTATTAAATGTGTCCTCTCGCACGTCTTGTCACCCCGCTGCCGCAGACGGCTTACAGCGCAAGCTTGCGCAGCGCGCGGGGTGTTCTTTTGGCCAAACGGTGGCGCCAATGAATCGTCGGTGAGCTCATTCCCGCACAACCTCGCAGGTTCCCGCGCAAGCTTCCCGCCCGACTCGGTGAAATCCCCCAAAATCGCAATGCTTACCGGCCTCCTATAAAAACCCTCACGGTCGGCGAGTCTTGCGTCGCATCTTCTCCTCCCTCCCTCCCTGTAGCTTATCTCGTCTGCTTCTCCCACAATCGTCAATAGCACAGGTCTGTCGTGGTCGCTCAGCCACTTTGCCATCATCAGAGGATAGCTCCAGCTAGGAGGCTACACCACGGCGGCGGCGCGGACCCCGGCGTACTGTAGTGCACGTGGCGTCCCTGTTGGGTGTGCGCGGAACACCCACCACATGCTCCGCCGCCGCTACCCGTCGGCAGCTATTGCCGGCCGCCGTTGCCACCACACCACCGTCGAAAGCCAGGGCCATCTCCTGCTCCACCACCGCGGCCCGAAGGCGGGAGGTGGCCGTCATGGCTGCCACCCCACTGTTGGCCACTGTGGCCATCACCCGCTCCGCCACCACGGCCCGAAGGCGGGAGGTGGTGGTCGTGGCTGCCACCTCATCGTCGGCCGCCGTGGCCGCCAGCCCATCGTCGACCGCCGGGATTATCACCTGATCCACCGCCGCAGCCCGAAGGCGGGAGGCAGAGGTCGAGGCCCGCACGTGCGTCAACGACCTTGCGCGCTACATCGAGTTCCTGCGGGAGGAGGAGGAGCGCCTCGTCGAGCATACAAAGAGCCTTACCGCAGCCGTGGCCACAGCACACACCAACGCAGAGGCAAGGAATCAGGAGATCTATGAGCAGTCCGGCCACTTCGAGAGTGATCGTTTGGAGCGGCAGTGGGCGTTCGAGCTGGCGAGCGTCACTGAACGTGCAACACCGGTAGGCACCGTATTGCATTTGTCTAGCTCGTCGGTAGGCTCCTCCTCTGCCTCTTACTGAGGGGGTGAGCACGCTCGACAGAGGAGAGGCTGCCGGAAGTACCACAAAGCCCTTCCGTGGTAGTAGTATTTAGGGGCTATTTTCTTCAGTTCATCTGACTATAGATGTGTGGTCGAACTGTACAACGTACTTAAAATTAGCTAGTATATATAGTTGAACTAGCTATTTCAGTACGTGGTTGGCAACGGTTGGGGGGAAGTTTGGTCGGTTCAGCTATTGAGTTGAACTGTTTGTATAAATTAAGAACAACTTCTTAATCTATGAATGAAACCTATGCTTAATTACTGAATTTTAGTTGCAAAAATTAGATAGTGCTAATGATTTCTAGCTGCATATTTTGACAAATCACAGTGTTACAAGGATTGACAAATGGCAACGTTACTAGATCAACAAATGTAAATCTTTCTAGTTTGACAAATGGCAACATACACAATAATTGTTTGTACGTGGTTGCACACGGGTCATCCAAAACAACCGTTTGCGTTGAAGGGATGCACAAATCCTGCGCTGCTCTCGCTTTGCATACGGGTGTTCTACCTAAAATGTTTGCGATCAAGAGCTGCACAAATCCTGCTTGGCACATTTTCCCTTGGCTTCCTGGGGAAGCTGTCGGTTTGCATACGGGTGTTCTAACTAAAATTTTTGTGATGAATGTTTTATATTTCAAAAACCGTATTAAACTGGGGAAACCGAACTAAACCTGGGGAAGCTGACAATTTTTTTACCACGACATGTTGATGCCGCTCCATGATAGCATGCCAAGTTTCATGAATTTCAGACGATCTTTGGATTTACTAGAATTTAAAAACCAGGTATCTCAATGTTTGCGACCGAGTGACGGTGGTAGGGTGTTTGAAATTCATACCCATTTCTTGCATGCAACCTAAGCATGCACCCAAGGACACATATTTGATTTTTCAACCAGTTTATATGCACTGGAGAATGTGCATGTAGTTCAAATTTGAATTATGCACATAAAATCCCTCGAAAACCCAGTTAATGTATAAAAATGTCCAAACGAACCCCGAAAAATTCCAAAATTGAACACAACACTCTTGTTGTTCTATGTCGACACTCGAAATTTTTTGAAAGCAATCAGAGGCAACGGATATCGTTTCATCCCCAAAGGTGGCACGTTCCCTATAGAAATCATCACGCTTGTTGTGAGAAGCTCTGGTTTGTGAGAAGCTTATACCCAAACCTGCCCCAAATGGGACAAAACTTTTACCATGGCATGTTGATGCCGCTCCATGATAGCATGCCAAGTTTCATGAATTTCAGGCAAGTTTTGGATTTACTAGAATTTAAAAACCAGATATCTCAAATTTTGTGATCGAGTGATGGTGGCAGGGTGTTTGAAATTCATTCCCATTTCTTGCATGGGACCTAAGCATGCAACCAAGGACACATATTTGATTTTTCAACCAGTTTATATGCACTGGAGAATGCGCATGTAGTTCAAATTTGAATTATGCACATAAAATGCCTGGAAAACCCAGTTAATGTATAAAAATGTCCAAACGAACCCCGAAAAATTCCAAAATTGAACACAACACTCTTTTCGTTCTATGTTGACACTCGAAATTTTTTGAAAGCAATAAGAGGCAACGGATAATGTTTCATCCCCAAAGGTGGCACGTTCCCTACCGAAACCATCACGCTTGTTGTGAGAAGCTCTGGTTTGTGAGAAGCTTATACCCAAACCTTCCCCAAATGGGACAAAACATTTACCACGGCATATTGATGCCCCTCCATGATAGCATGCCAAGTTTCATGAATTTCAGACGAGTTTTGGATTTACTAGAATTTAAAAACCAAGTATCTCAATGTTTGCGGCCGAGTGATGATGGCAGGGTGTTTGAAATTCATTCCCTTTTCTTGCATGGGACCTAAGCATGCACCCAAGGACACATATTTGATTTTTCAACCAGTTTATATGCACTGGAGAATGTGCATGTAGTTCAAATTTGAATTATGCACATAAAATGCCTGGAAAACCCAGTTAATGTATAAAAATGTCCAAACAAACACCGAAAAATTACAAAATTGAACACAACACCCTTTTTGTTCTATGTTGACACTCGAAAAAATTTGAAAGCAATCAAAGGCAACGGATAATGTTTCGTCCCCAAAGGTGACACGTTCCCTACCGAAACCATCACGCTTGTTGTGAGAAGCGTTGGTTTGTGAGAAGCTTATACCGAAACCTGCCCCAAATGGCACAAAAAATTTTCCACGGCATGTTGATGCCGCTCCATGATAGCATGCCAAGTTTCATGAATTTCAAACGAGTTTTGGATTTAGTAGAATTTAAAAACCAGGTATCTCAATATGTGTGGCCGAGTGACGGTGGCAGGGTGTTTGAAATTCATTCCCATTTCTTGCATGGCACCTAAGCATGCAACCAAGGACACATATTTGATTTTTCAACCAGTTTATATGCACTGGAGAATGTGCATGTAGTTCAAATTTGAATTATGCACATAAAATGCCTGGAAAACCCAGTTAATGTATAAAAATGTCCAAACGAACCCCGAAAAATTCCAAAATTGAACACAACACTATTTTCGTTCTATGTTGACACACGAAATTTTTTGAAAGCAATAAGAGGCAACGGATATTGTTTCGTCCCCAAAGGTGGCACGTTCCCTACCGCAACCATCACGCTTGTTGTGAGAAGCTCTGGTTTGTGAGAAGCTTATACCCAAACCTGCCCCAAATGGAACAAAAATTCTACCACGGCATGTTGATGCCGCTCCATGATAGCATGCCAAGTTTCATGAATTTCAAATGAGTTTTGGATTTACTAGAATTTAAAAACCAGGTATCTCAATATGTGTGGCCGAGTGACGGTGGCAGGGTGTTTGAAATTCATTCCCATTTCTTGCATGGGACCTAAGCATGCAACCAAGGACACATATTTGATTTTTCAACCAGTTTATATGCACTGGAGAATATGCATGTAGTTCAAATTTGAATTATGCACATAAAATGCCTGGAAAACACAGTTAATGTATAAAAATGTCCAAACGAACCCCGAAAAATTCCAAAATTGAACACAACACTCTTTTCAATCTATGTTGACACTCGAAATTTTTTGAAAGCAATAAGAGGCAACGGATATTGTTTCGTCCCCAAAGGTGGCACGTTCCCTACCGAAACCATCACGCTTGCTGTGAGAAGCTCTGGTTTGTGAGAAGCTTATACCCAAACCTTCCCCAAATGGGACAAAAATTTTACCACGGCATATTGATGCCCCTCCATGATAGCATGCCAAGTGTCATGAATTTCAGACGAGTTTTGGATTTACTAGAATTTAAAAACCAAGTATGTCAATGTTTGCGGCCGAGTGACGATGGCAGGGTGTTTGAAATTCATTCCCTTTTCTTGCATGGGACCTAAGCATGCACTCAAGGACACATATTTGATTTTTCAACCAGTTTATATGCACTGGAGAATGTGCATGTAGTTCAAATTTGAATTATGCACATAAAATGCCTGGAAAACCCAGTTAATGTATAAAAATGTCCAAATGAACCCCGAAAAATTACAAAATTGAACACAACATCCTTTTTGTTCTATGTTGATACTAGAAATTTTTTGAAAGCAATCAGAGGCAACGGATAATGTTTCGTCCCCAAAGGTGGCACGTTCCCTACCGAAACCATCACGCTTGTTGTGAGAAGCGCTAGTTTGTGAGAAGCTTAGACCCAAACCTGCCCCAAATGGAACAAAAATTTTACCACGGCATGTTGATGCCGCTTCATGATAGCATGCCAAGTTTCATGAATTTCAAACGAGTTTTGGATTTACTAGAATTTAAAAACCAGGTATCTCAATATGTGTGGCCGAGTGACGGTGGCAGGGTGATTGAAATTCATTCCCATTTCTTGCATGGGACCTAAGCATGCAACCAAGGACACATATTTGATTTTTCAACCAGTTTATATGCACTGGAGAATGTGCATGTAGTTCAAATTTGAATTATGCGCATAAAATGCCTGGAAACCCCAGTTAATGTATCAAAATGTCCAAACGAACCCCGAAAAATTCGAAAATTGAACACAACACTCTTGTTGTTCTATGTGGACACTCAAAAAAATTTGAAAGCAATAAGAGGCAACGGATATCGTTACGTCCCCAAGGGTGGCATGTGCCCTACCAAAACCATCACGCTTGTTGTGAGAAGCTCTGGTTGGTGAGAAGCTTATACCCAAACCTGCCCCAAATGGGACAAAAATTTACCAGGGCATGTTGATGCCGCTCCATGATAGCATGCCAAGTTTCATGAATTTCAGACGAGTTTTTGATTTACTAGAATTTAAAAACCAGAATGTTTGCGGCCGAGGGACGGTGGCAAGATGTTTGAAATTCATTCCCATTTCTTGCATAGGACCTAAGCATGCACCCAAGGACACATATTTGATTTTCAACCAGTTTATATGCACTGGAGAATGTGCATGTATTTCAACTTTGAATTATGCACATAAAATGCCTGGAAAACCCAGTTAATGTATAAAAATGTCCAAACGAACCCCCAAAAAATCCAAAATTGAAAACAACACTCTTTTTGTTCTATGTTGACACTCGGAAATTTTTGAAAGCAATAAGAGGCAACGGATATCGTTTCATCCCCAAAGGTGGAACCTTCCCTACCGAAATCATCACACTTGTTGTGAGAAGCCCTAGTTTGTGAGAAGCTTATACCCCAAACCTGCCCCAAATGGGACAAAAAATTTACCATAGCATGTTGATGCCGCTCCATGATAGCATGCCAAGTTTCATGAATTTCAGATGGGTTTTGGATTTACTAGAATTTAAAAACCAGGCATCTCAATATGTGCGGCCGACTAAGGGTGGCAGGGTGTTTGAAATTCATTCCCATTTCTTGAATGGTTCCTAAGCATGCAACCAAGGACACATATTTGATTTTTCAACCAGTTTATATGCACTGGAGCATGTGCATGTAGTTCAGATTTGAATTATGCGCATAAAATGCCTAGAAAACCCAGTTAATGCATAAAAATGTCCAAACAAGCCTTGAATAGTTCCAATTTTTTTGACGACACACCTATAGTTGCATGTTCACTGCAGATAAAATTTCTAGAAATTGAAACACCGTCCATGGCCGCAGTGACCCAATTATGTAATTCAAATCAAGACGAAAAATCAAGTAGATCCCACACAGTTTATTACAACCAACCGTGTGAGATGCAGCACAAAATATCTTTGGACCATGTCTGAATAAGGGACTGTATCTGATGACACTTTGCGCGCCAGTTTTTTGGCTGAAGCGATTCCAAATTTTCGGCTTCTGCAGAAATATCTACCTCCCTGCCTCCTCCCCCTTACCAAAAGCCACATTTCCCCTGTTTCCGCCTTCTTTTCCAAGTTGAAACCTTCACTCCTTGCTTGCAGCACCGCCGCCTCCTCGCCGGCGACCCTCCTTCACACTGCTCGGCCTCGCCTATCCAGGCAGGTAATCCACACCCGACCCCAGTCCTCCTCCTCCTTCCACATCCCACATGCCCCGACCGCCGGCGCGAGCGCGACACCTTCCACCCAAATCACCAACCCCTCCACCAAATAAGCACCGGCCTAAGCCATGGTGCATATAGTATAGCCAGGACCTCAAAGAGCATTTGGCAGCGGAGAAGCAAATCGCCGTCGCATGCGCGGATGAGGTCACCATGGATGCCATTCGTGTCGACCCCCAGATCTTGAAGGAGCACCTTGCCATTTGCTAGCTACATCGATTAAGCATGCTCAGTTTACCCGTTGCGTGTGCTGCTCCTACCTTTCCTTCACAAATTCTAGTGAATTGTGCTATCTAATTTTACCATGCAATCTGTTGCTCTAGTGTATATGTTCTATATGTCATGCAGTGTGGTGCTCACTTATTAACTGTTTTGTTAATTAGTTGTCGTCTTTAGTTAACTGTTTGGTTCAATTCTGCAAATGTGATGTTCAATTCTTCAGGCTGTAATTTTGTATTGTCTTTCATGTGAGAAATAAATTGAATTTATCTTTACAAAATATATGAGAAACGAATACAATTGCTATATTTCCAAGTTGTCAAGCATGCTTGGTTTGGTTATACATTGTGCAATGTGGTGCTCAGTTAATGTTTGGTTCATTTGTGTTGTGGTGTTTAGTTAACTGTTTGGTTCAATTCTGCAATCCGATGTTCAATAGTTGTGCGTGCATTCTGTTATTGTATACCGTGTGAGGAATAAATTGAATTTGGCTGTAGTAAATACATGAGAAAAAAATACAATTGCTACAATTGGATGTAGTTAACTGTTTGGTTAACTGTCTGATCTTCTATTAGGAGTATGTTATATTGTGCAATGTGGTGCTCAGTTAATGTTGGTTCATTTGTTTTGATGTTTAGTTAACTGCTTGGTTCAATTCTGCAATGCGATGTCCAATTGTCGTGGGTAGAATTTTGTATTGTTGTGCATGTGAGGAACAAATCGAATTTGGCTGCACTTAATACATGAGAAACATATACAAGTGCTATATTTCCTAGTTCTAAATCATGCTTGGTTTGGATAAATGGGTTTTCCGTGTGGCTTGAATTAATCTGATGAATAAGCAATGTGCTTATTTTTCATCAACATATTTTACTGATAGCATGCGAACCCTTACTTAACCTGATGACTAAGTACCTTAAATGTGTTGCAGGGAAACAATGGGAAGCACTCAGGTTTACAATCAAGGTTAGCATGTGCATGGTCCGTTGTCTAATAGCACATTATTGTGCAATTGCAGGAACCATTCTAATATTTAGGTTTTTAACAATTTGGTCTTGCACATGTAGGTCCTGCTGTCAGAGGTTTTGACCCACTGTTCGACCCTTTTTGCATATGGGGAAATGAGTTGTCCATGAATATTAGTCAAGTCAAGAAACTCAAAAAGATTGTTAGGATAAAGAAATTAGTGACAAAAAACAACAAGATATGTGTCTGCACAATGAAGAAGACATCAGTTCACTATAGGATGGTACTAACTATTATACCTTGCCTTTTTCATTCCTTTGCCCCATTTCCAATATAGAGAAGATATTTATGCACATCCTTGTTTTCAGGACTTTCCAAAGCAGTTCACTGATGATTACCTCTCGAACCACATGTATGGTCAGGAGGCGAGGAAGGTATTCATACAACACCCACAGTTCAATATTGAAGTGTTCCTGAAGAGGACGCAGGATGGACGGTCAATCATCCACAGGCAATGGCCTAAAGTTACATAGACCTTCAACATCAATGAAGGCTCAATATTTGCCTTCTGATTCAGCAGTTTTCCAGATGAGATACATCTGTCTATGGACCGTCTATGATGCTAATTTCGAAAGGTTATAGATGTTGCATTTGAAACTTGGTCCTGGTGTAGTTGTGTAATGGGGTAGCTGAGTGCTGAAGCTATATGATGTTGTACTCTGATGTATTTCAATTATGAAAATGAAATATATTGTGTGCTTAATATGAAATGTCAATTAGATTAATAAATGGATTATGAATAATCAGATACTTGGCCTGCTAATGGCAAATTAGCCTGCTAATTGGGTTTTTCTATTGCAAACGGTTGTTGAAAAATATTGTGGGCGATGACCTCAAGCAACGCACACAGTTTCTAGGAATAAACCGTGTTGGATCAATGAACAATCACACACGACTTTCTCTTGAAAACTGTTTGCATTAGGCCACCTTGCGCAAACTTTTACCACATAAAAACTATGTGTGATGGAGAGCCTTTGCCACACAGTTTCTTCTACGGACCGTGTGTGATACATTCAATAATGCAAACGATTTAACGGGGAAAATGTTTGTGATGTACCTATGAACGGAAACATTTTCCCTGGAGCAACTGTGTGGGATGTACATACGAACGGAAATGTTTGGCGGGGACTGACTGTGTGGGATGTACTTGCGACCAGAAACAATTTCGTCGTACAATTTTATTTTTTAGCTCTACTGTACGTATTTCCGTATTTGAGCGCTCGCCGGTTGCACACGATGTCATTTTGCCGAGTGTGCATGCCAGGCGGCCATATCCCCGACGGTTTCTGGGCCGTGTGGAAAGGACCCCCCCCTATCGCCCACACTCACTTGGCGATGGTGCCAAATGCCGTCACGGAAAGGGGTTAAAAATGTTTGCTTAGGAGCTTGTTGTACTAGTGTATGTTTGAACAGGATAACCCGAAAACTTTGGTGAATACACCTGGTGTTCCAAGCCAGTCAAGAGGGTAGTAATGCTATGTTCTCTTTGGTGAATACAGATATGTTTGAACAGGAAGCCCCCAAGCGATCTTTACAGCCTAGCCTATAAGCAGGATCAAAGGATAGTCATAGCTATGCTCAGTAAGCAGGAAGCCCCCAAATGACCAATACTGTGATAAGCCAATAAGGCAGGATACCCATGTTTGAACCGCGCATCATGGCAGCAGGTCCTCTTCGGCAACCTTTAATTTTTTAAGAACTCGAACCTTGCGAGAGACAAATTCTTCTTGAGCCAGAATTTTAAACCAGATATTCAGAGATTTCAAAGCTTTGTGGGAGACAGATTTCCCTTGAACCAAATTTTAAATCGGAATCTCTCTTGATAACCCAGAATTCTTCAATAAGCCGAAACCTTGTGATTACCAGACACTTTCTTAAGCCAGAATTTTTCTGACAACCCTGAAATTTTCACCAATAGGGCAGTAGCCTCCGGGCCTGACTTATTTTTTCTCCAATGACCCAGGGTTCGTGAATTTGCTGGAAACATTTGCTCAGTCATGTCATCATAGCCCTTGAGTCTTAAGACGATTCGAGGAGATGGCTTGAGATTCTCCAGACTTGATCATAGCATAAGATGTATATCATTGGCGTTGATAACGGGATGTGAATCCAAAGACATCGGCTTGTACACGTCCATTGATCAGCGAGCAGATGCAGGTCCGGTGAATCAATGTAAACTAGGCCACAAGGGGGGGCGACTCGCATATGGAGGAACACCGGCATAAACCACTTTGTAGTGGATAATTGTCCTGCAAATTTTTTACAACCAGAGTAGTTGTTCTCAGAGAATTTAGTATGTATAATAGAACAGATTGAACGGATATCACTTGATGTAATATATTTGGACGACAAATGATCCATATGCAATGTCCATCAGAATGTCTTTGACTTCGCTTGCCGTCTTGACTTTGAGACAAAGTATGATGATAACCACCGGCTTGGTGGATGGTAATTAAGCTCCGCTGTGAGGGTGCACTAGGAGCAAAAATTTGGCCACTGTTGAACCCTGAATCCTGTTACAAATTCATTCAACTAGCTAGGTGTTCTTTCTTCAGTTTCGTCAGAATAAGCGGTAGGCATGACCACAACAGCGGCCGAACTTCTTTGGCTAGGCGAGGCGGAGATGGGTGAGGCGCGGAGGTGACTCAGAGCGAGACCCAGTAGCAGCGGTTCAAGGCAGCACGAGGCTGCACATTTTGAGGGCGATGCCGGGGCGGCTTACAATGGCGGCTCAGGGCCGCGGTGGCACGGCGGGTCACTGCACGGGCGGCTTGTGTGACCGCTCAGGAGACGGGCACGCGAACACAGAGACAGGGCAGGGTGCGCTGCAACCCAGCGAGGAAACAAGGGCTTTGACCCGGCGGCGACTCAACAAATTTGACAGAAGTGACACGCAGACAAGCCTAGAGACGGGGCAGAGGCGGAGGCGCGTTGAATCAAGTCGGCTTGCAGGCAGCGCGAGGCCAAGCTAGAGATTGAGAGAGCCACACAACGCGGCGGGGTGTGGGCGGTGCAGGGAACCCTGGTGGTAGTGGTGAACCATGGCGGAGGCAGCTTAGGGGAGCCGGCTTGAGGCCAATACATCGGGGGTGACCCGGCCAGGGCGACGGTTTAATTCGCAGCGGCTCAGTGCACCAGAGCGGAGACTTACGGGCATGCAGACGAAACCGTAGAGGCTGAGCAGAGGGGTTGCGGCGACTTGGCGCATACAGGGGACCCGACAGCGGGCGGCAACTCGCAAGGCCGCGGCGGTGACTTGGATTAGCGGGTAGCCCGGAAGGGCTAGGTGACCCCGATGCAGAGGCATGGCCATGGAGGTTCATAGTGGACGGCTCAAGGCCGGAGTGAGATGCGGCAACGGCGGCTTGCAGATGGCTCTGTAGATATATATCGAAGCGGCAACATCTACCTAGAGTACCGACGGCTTGGAGGAGGCCTAGTGGAGGCGACTTGACGCACCAGTGCGGCTCGGAGGCGGAGGCATACGGCTCAGAGGTGCACCGGCATGGGCGGAGCCCAATGGCGGAGGCGGGACAGAGAGGCTGTAGAATCCGGGTTGATCTCCCGTGCTTGCTTTGGTCGTTGTCGGTTTGACTATCCCCGATCTGTGTCTTTCAGGTCGTGGCCAAGTCTGTTCTGGGTCATTGATTGCAATTTCAGATGTGACCGGTGACTTGCCGTGTTGGCAGTTCGGAAGCGATGATGAGGCCGCGTTGACTTCGACTTGAAGTGGTGGATGGAGACAACTTGTAGCGAGGTAAATGTGGTTCTTGCATGAGACGGCCCGTGGTGGCAAAGCTGCACCAGCAAGGCGACTTGACAATGCTGCAGCTGTTGACCATAGATGGAGACCTTGAAGCAGGCCAGGCTCGGACGCTGCGGCAGAAACGGGCGGTTCGGGCGGCTCTTTGGCTAACGAAGCAGGCGGCGGCTTGCTGCCGCGACACGCGGCGGACGAGAACCGGTGATAGCAACTCGGGACGACTCAAAGCAAGGCCCTTCTGGTGACTCAGAGTACTACGTCAATCTTGACTGATGAACTTGTAACTGTTGCGGACTTTCCATGCAGTTTGAGCCGGAAAATTGCAAACTTCTCGAACCCTAGAAAAGATCCCTCCAAGAACTCAACACCACCATGCGCAGGCCCCATGGTGGGCGCCAACTGTCGTGGATTTGTCATGGCAGATGTCCTTCATGTCAGGACTTAGTCATGAGACCAACGCATCCATGTAGTAGCTTGAAGGGGTTGGTCAGAATCGAGAGACGCAAGGTTTTACCCAGGTTCGGCCCCTCACGGTGGAGGTAAAAGCCTACATCCTGCTTCAATGATATTGATGATGATGAATATGATTACAAGGGTGCTCTATCTCAAGAGCTATAGACTTGTTTGTCTAACCCTAATATGTCCAACTCATGGAACTTGTCTATTGAGACATCTAGAAAAACTTGACCCTCTTGGGGCACCCCACCCCTCCTTATATAAGTTGAAGGGGCGGGTTACATGTAGAGTCCTAGTCGGATTAAGACTTAAACTATTCTGACTTCTCATCACGGGCTTCTCTCCATGGGCTTCTTAACGTCTCGGGCTTATTAACCCTAGGCGACTCTGTCTGCCGGGTTATAACCATCTCCGGGTCATAACTGTCTGCCAGGTTATAACTGTCTGTCGGGTTATAACTGTCTGCCGGCTTATAACTGTCTGCCGGGTTATAACTGTCTGTCGGCTTACCACTGTCTGCCGGCTTAAAACTATCTGCCAGCTAACCAATGGGTCACCAGGCTCGGCCGGGTCATCAGTGAGTTGTCGGTCCTCGGGCGGTTTACCAATGAAATACCAAGTCCCAGCCGGGTCATAACTCCAGTCGGGTCATACCGCGGGGTATATCCCCGACACATACTATGTGTTTTGCTTCGAGCGTCTTGTATGATATGAATATTTGCTTTTTTATTTTGTGTTTTACGTCTTGATTCCTTGCTGGACACACCTATTTGAGAGAGCCAAAATTATGTCATGACTTGTTAGAATTGCTCTCTATGCTTCACTTAAATTTTATGAGCTATTGACTTGCTCTAGTGCTTCACTTATATCTTTTTGAGCATGGTGTGCTTTAGTATTTTTTAAGAAATGCTCTCTTTCTTCACTTAGATTTATTTGAGAGTTAGTAAAATTTTCAAGAAATTATATCTTGCTTCACTTAAATTAATTTGAGAGAAAGAAAAATTATGATCATGATCTTCACTTATATTTATTTGAGCTTATCAAAAGCAACACATAAAAATTAGTCACAAAGTGATAGATATCCAAGAAGGATATAATAAAAACTTTCATGAAGATCATTGGACAAAATAAACTTGATTCTTAGTAATTGTTTTGAGATATGATGATGTGATATGCGAGTTATGTTGATGAGTAATTATTCTTTAGTGAGAATATTGGTGTTAGGGTTTGTGATTCCCTATGCAAGCACGAAAGTCAATAATTATGCAATGAAATTATATCCTACTTGTGGTGCATTATTCAGTGTTAGTTATGCTTAATGCTCGCTTATGAGATTATTCATTTCTTGGTTGGTCGCTTCTCAATCTTTTGCTAGCCTTCATTTTGCACTAAGTATGTTCTCTACTTGTGCATCCAAAAACCTTTAACCAAGTTTTGCCACATGAGTCCACTATATCTACCTATATGCGGTATTCTTTTGCCGTTATAAGCAAATTAGTATATGCCATATCTAATTTTCAAAATAAACTTATCTTTTGTGTGTTCATTTCGCTCACGGAGCGGTGAGGGGTGGCTAATATTTTCCATGCTAGATGTGTTATTCTCACAATGAGTGTTTATTCACTTCCCATTGCACGAGAGTAAGGCAAAGGTATTAGGGATGCCCAGTCCCGAAATGAAAAATGAATTTACTTTATGTTGTCAAATAATAAATTCCTTGGAAAGTGTTGGTACGGAGGGCAATCGTGGATACGGCTAGCAATGGAAAGTGAGAGTATGGTTGAAAAAAGAATAAACTTTATTTTCTATTTGGGAACCGGCTATGATATATCTAAGCATGGAAAGTATTGGGAACTCTAAGTCATTTCCGTTGGTGGGAAGGATACACCTCCCAAAATGTTTTTACCTGTAAGTTTTTTGCTTTGAGCTTTGGCACCCCTACAAATCCCTACTTCCCTCTGCATAGGGTCTTTCTTTTACTTTATGCAATTTTTATTTTGAATTTGAGTCTCCATCTTCTCTTATAAAAGCACCAACTAGGAGGCAATATGATCGTACTTGAGTATTGGGTGTAGTTAATATGCGAGTGTGTTACATGAATGGATCAATGATTGAGCATGATGGGCTAGGGATAACCTATTTTAGCATTGACATTTTGAAAGACATGGTTGCTTGTTGATATGCTTGATTATTTAAATTATCATGTCAAAACTAGACTATTGCTTTGAACAATATAAAAGTCCAAATGTCCATGCTATAAAGAAAAGAATATGATATGACATGATAGGCAGCATTCCACATCAAAAAATCTGTTTTTATCACCTACCTACTCGAGGACGAGTAGGAGTTAAGCTTCGGGATGCTGATACGTCTCCAACGTATCTATAATTTTTTATTGTTACATGTTGTTATATTATCAATCTGGGATGTTTTATAATCATTGTATAGTCATTTTATATCATTTTTGGTACTAACCTATTAACATAGTGCCAAGTGCCAGTTGTTGTTTTTTCCATGTTTTTACATTGCAGAAAATCAATACCATAGGAGTCCAAATGCCACGAAACTTTACAGAGATTTTTATGGACCAGAAGACACGTAATTGGCCTTGGTGGGTTGTGCCCACCTCGGGTGGCCCCGGGGCTGCCTCTTTGCTCTATAAATACCCCAATATTCCCAAAACCCTAGGGGAGTCGTGGAAATATTCATCCAACTGCCGCAGAGTCCAGAACCACCAGATCCAATCTAGACACCATCTCGGATGGGGTTCACCACCTCCATTGGTGCCTCTCTGATGATGCGTAAGTAGTTCTTTGTAGACCTTCGAGTCCTTAGTTAGTAGCAAGATGGCTTCCTCTCTCTCTCTCTCTCTCTCTCTCTCTCTCTCTCTGAATTCTCAATACAATGGTCTCTTGGAGATCCATATGATGTAACTCTTTTGCTGTGTGTTTGTTGGGATCGATGAACTTTGAGTTTATGTTTAGATCTATCTTTTTATATCCATGAAAGTATTTGAGTTTCTTTGATCTCTTTTATGCATGATTTCTTATAGCCTCGTATTTCTTCTCCGATATATGGGTTTTGTTTGGCCAACTTGATCTATTTATCTTGCAATGGGAAGAGGTGCTTTGTAGTGGGTTTGATCTTATGATGCTTGATCCCAGTGATAGAAGGGGAACCGACACGTATGTATTGTTGCTAGTAAGGATAAAACGATGGGGTATATCTCTACATAGATAGATCTTGTCTACATCATGTCATCGTTCTTATTGCATTACTCCGTTTCTCCATGAACTTAATACACTAGATGCATGCTGGATAGCGGTCGATGTGTGGAGTAATAGTAGTAGATGCAGGCAGGAGTCGGTCTACTAATCTTGGACGTGATGCCTATGTAATGATCATTGCCTGATATTGCCATGAGTATTTGAATTTCTATCAATTGCCCAACAGTAATTTATTCACCCACCGTTTGCTATTTTTCTCAAGAGAAGCCACTAGTGAAACCTACGGCCCCCGAGTCTCTTTCTCACATTATTTGCCTTTGCGATCTATTTTCCCTTGATTTTATTTTCAGATCTATTAAACTAAAAATACCTTGCTGCAATTTATTCTTATTTATTTTATTTGGCGTTCGATCTATCAATCTACTACAATTTATCTCACGTCTGTTTGGCTATCTTGAGGCGTCGTACCCGGAAGGGATTGACAACCCCTTTAACACGCCGGGTTGCGAGGATTTGTTATCTGTGTGCAAGTGTTGTTTATGTTGTGTTGCTTGGTTCTCCTACTGGTTCGATAACCTTGGTTGCACATCTGAGGGAAATACCTACTGCTACTGTGCTGCATCATCCCTTCCTCTTTAGGGAAATACCGATGTAGCTTCAAGCCACATCACGCATATGCCCATCATCAAAAGTGAGCTCCTCGAGCTGATCTAGGGCGGGGGATCAGAACCAGTCGTCAAGATTGGCTCGGTTCTTGCCGTTGGAACGGAACTTGCTCATTTTAAGGCCTCTGGTTGGGCCAAGGTGACTGCCGAGGATCTTGGAGAACGCATCCAAGCTTTTGCGATAGCCATGGCAAAGCTTGTGGGTGTCGATGAGGTCGAGAGGGGTGGAGTTCCATAGGGGGTGCCACAGCCGAGAAAGGACGGTTGTTCACGCCCCATATTTGATTGGGAGGAGGGAGATGATGATTGTCAACATATCATCAGGGAGGTTGCTGATGAAGTCTAAGCCTGCTGCAGTCTCTTGCGGTTCTTGCTTGCCCCGCCTCTGCTTGTTGGCAGCCCCGTTCTCCACCTTTGGAGTCTCCTTGTCAGTGGCGCTTTCTAATAGAAGTGGGAGTAAAGGGAATATTTAGTTAAAACAGGGCAATAGAAAACTGTATTGGTAACTAGAAGTTATTAGGTAGGAATATAGCAAGAAAATGGAATAACCATTGGTTGCTTAAATACTACACAATTCATTTGATATTGCTGGGTAAGTCAACATGTAGATACTTGAAAATAAAACTTACTTCGAACAAAGTCTAGACGGATGATATCATCGGGGAAGTTAGCATATGTCTCATGACCGGGCCCTTTTATGTGCAATGCAATTATAGTGCTAGCTTTCAGTACATAAAACTTAGAAATTTCTTTTCAAAGGCCAGTGCCAAAATAGGAGTCACCACGTTCATCAAGTCTTATAGTACCAACGACTGTAAATCCATGGTTTGTGTTCAGTATGACATCCCTGCGGTCTTGATTTATGTAAAGGGAAAGATTGTGCACTACAAATTATGTTGCATAGCAAGGGACGCGCTGCAAAAAAATGGTAGGATTGTTAAAGAAAATATGGTAACATGCAAATATGGGCCCAAATTGAAAGAACTGTACAACAGTTGAAATCGAAGGACAAAAATCTACAATTAAACAGATAGGGTAAACATGATGTCATGGAAATATGAGAGAAATTGAAAGAACAATGCATCAATAATTTACCTAATATAGAAAGAAGAGGGGGGAAATACCCTTTGACGTATATGGTGCTTGTGGAACCTTTTATCCAAATGTAGCAATATTTAGAATATGTTCAGGAAAGTAGGCCATGCCAACCAATTTAGGATGAGATTGAACATACCGCGTGCATCCTCAAGTCATCTGGTACGGTGAGCCACAAAGTCCTGATGTGTCCGCGCACTGTACACCCTATGAATGGAAGAAAACCCTCAAATCAACTCAAATAAAAATGAATTCGCGGCGATTTCGTACGAGTGATTAAAGGAGGCAGATGAAGTGGGATAAGAGATGAGATAATATCTCTTTAAATTAGTTACCTTGTTGTCTATGAGAAAGAACCCTTAGTACGGAAGATTCCCCAACCGAGCGGAGCTGGGTTAACCGCGAGCAGCGTCGAGAAAGTCGATGGCAATAGGCGGCGACAAGCGGAAGTGGCGAAATGCGGTGGGCTTTGCTAGCAGCCTGGCAGCAGCGGCAGGCGTTGAGCTAAGTGGTTACCGCCGCTATAGGCGGTGCCATGCATAGACGCAAAGGAGCTTCTGTAGGTGTGAATGGGGACCGGAGGGGGTGACGGGCGGGGTGAGGGTGATGGTTTTTGTGACATGGGGATGGTGAGGGTTTTCTCTTTTTTTGAATTGGATGGTGAGGATTTTCTGTCCCACAAAGAATTTTGGAGCCAGCGGTTTGCTAGAGCCAACTGTGTGTGATTAGCGCAACAGGCAAAATGAAAGTCATTGCACCTGGTTCCAATTTTGGGAACCGTGTGTGATTGACGTACTAACTCCGTCCTGATTTATTGGTCCCCTTTGTAATTTATACCAATTTTTGACCAAATATTTAACTAAGAAATTTTTATGCATGTCACAAAAAATTATATCATTGAACACTATGTTCAAATACGCATCCAACGATATAATTTTTGCTGACCTGCACTAACATTTTGTTAGTTAAATCTTTGGTCAAAATTTAACACAAATTACAAAGGGGGCCAATAAACTAGGACGGAGGTAGATTCCATCAACCGAACTGATCACATCCATATCCCACATTTAGACATAAGTAAACATAGATTAAACATACTCAGACATAGATAATAAGCGTACACAAGCATAGTTCAACCATAAGTACATAGTTCAATCGTCATTAAGCATACTCAAGCGAACATAGTTTGATCCCACATCTCATCTCACAGGTCGGTACGATCCTGAAGCTTCTCGAGGTACTCGGCGTACACACTTTGCACCACCCTGCAAGAATACTTCTGTTTGAAGGAGCCAACGGTAGCCGCCGTTCCAAGTCCTAATACGCCTGTTACGCATTCCCGCATAAAACTCCCTTGGGATTTTCCACTTGTACCTCCTCTGGCCATCTTCATCCTCCCTGTCCACATCGTCAAACATCACCTATACAAATAGTAAAACAAATTTGGCATCAAATCAATGTTTACATGTCGTGAAGTAGGATTGGAATTTATGGCTATTTATTTATACATATCCAGCGATTATGGTTCGATTTTTAAGCACATTCTCTATGTACAGACCACTATTGAAGAAAATAATGGCACAAACATATGTAGGTCATTCAAAATCAATTGTCAAGTCATGGCTAGGAATTATTATCATGAACACTAACCCTGGTCGGATTACTAGCAGAAATCATTTGCACAGATGAAACAACTAATCACTTATCACTTGTACCATTCAAACAATCAATACACTACACGGATCTAACGAAACTTACTCAGATTTCATGGATTGGGAGAACATAACCATAGGATTTCTATTCCAAAAAGGGGGAGGACGGAGTAATCGAAGAAACCCTAGGATCTATTTGACACATAAATGGGTATAGATGACTAACCAGTTGTCCGTCGTCGTCGGAGTCGTCGCCGGAGTCGTCGTCACCAGAGTCGGTGTGGAACTCCGCCTCCGGCCGTGGAAGCTCGTCGACGTCAGGGTGCAGCTATAACTTGCTGGTGGTGACGGCAACCTCTGTCTCCATCTCCACGCCATGCTCCAGTGCTTCAGCAGCCCCGGCGTCGCCACTCCCTCCGATGGGGCGCTTCGGCGGCATCCTCATACACTGACGACTTTGAGGACTAAGAGCAGTGTCGAGGATGCAAGCGGAGAGAGGGGATTGTGTGTGTGGCAAGGATAGGGGTGCGGCCTCTCGGGCACACCATTAATATGGAGTAGTGGGAGAGAGGCGGGCGCCGGTCAAACTGCTGGCTCGCTCCCGGTGAGCCTATGCACCGTACTGCTGGCATGCCTACCGTCATTTCTCACAGCTACTCGCACGCCTCCCGATGACACTGCGCAGCGAGCACGCCTTCATCAATTCACACACATGCACGCACGCCTCCAGGTTTGCCTGTGCGGCGGACTGCTCGCATGCGTCCCCACAACTCACGCCTGCTCGCATGGCGCACGGGTCGCGTGGCGTCACGTATATTGTTTTTCTATTTGAATGATTAATGCCGCCGCTTTATTGCTTAACCGAAGCATGGCACGTATCCATTGTTGGTCAAACGCTCATGGTTTGAATCAATAATTCGTTTGGGATATTGGTTCCCAATTATTAATAATCTCCAATTTGTAATTAGATAAATATTACATCAAAACTGGTCTCAAATTTGACAAAAAAAGTACAATGCCACTTTGTATTGGTGTCCATATGACAACACGATAAGTTTCATGGACTTCAAATAAGTTTTGGATGTACTAGAATTTAAAAATCATGATTCTCAATGTTTGAAATTTCTTGCACGGGGAGTAAACATGCACCCTGTGAGATACATGTGTTTTGCAATCCATTTAGGTGCACTGTCACATGCGCATGTAGCTCAAATTTGATTTTTGCACATTATACCCGTAGAAAATCAATCTATTAATGTACTAAAACGTCTTAAAGATCTCTAGGTTTTTTTCAAAATTAAAATGTCCCTCCTTTGGTAACATATGTTTACCACGGAATAATTTAACATGCATCGTAGTTGCGGTGGATTCACGGTGTGTGTGTGTGTGTGTGTGTGGGTGTGGGTGTGTGTGCGTCTGGGGGTGGCGGGTGGCTCGCAGTACACTATGAGTTGTGAGCCACTGTGTGGATTGGCCATTTTGTTAGGCATGTGCCACATCAGAGTCGTGAATTCGTTATTTAAAACATTACACAACCCTTTCATACATCCATGTTTTGGCCACATGCAGTCGATGGTTTTCCTACATGACACTCGATACTCGCGTGTGACGCTTTCTGTGGGCACGCGAGATCATCGTCCATCACTTTGAGGAACAGCCAACGGTGAGGTTAATTTGACCGGCAAGGTAGAATCTTTTTTGTTTGTGTTATGGGGGTATATGGTATGCGTCGAAGAGGTGGGAGGGGACTAGCATATATGTTATACGTATGCGTCCGTGAACAAGTACACCTCACTCAGTGTCGGGACTTTTCGGTTTCCGAGGCACGTGCCACATCATAGTTGTGAAATTGGCTATTCAAACATCACACAACACCTTTTTGGGCCACATGCATGCAGGCGGTGGTTATCCTAGCTAGGACACTCACGTGTGACGCTTCCATCTATGGGCCCACGAGGCCATCGTCCATGCATGCATCACGTCGACCTACATCAGGAGAAGTTAATTAATTTCACAATCGAGGAGGATTCATTTTGGGTTGTATTATGGTAGGAGCATATAGTATGCGTCGAAGAGGAGGAAGGGGACCACCATCATATGTAGTACGCTTCATGAACCTCGCTCTATGTGGGGGTTTACGGTTTTTGAGGCATGTGGCACATCAAAGTTGTGCATTTTGGGTATTCAACATATGTTTGGCCCACATGCAAAGCGATGGTGGTTCTCCTCTCGCACCCACTTAAGAGGTTATCAGCGATATCGATGCTTTCCATCTATGGGCCTACTTGGTCCATCACTACTTTTTGCCTGACAACGAGAGAGGTTAATTTGACATAGGAGGGGATTATTTTTTTTCTTGTAATACTGTATATATATAGGTCATGATCTCGGATGACATGATACAGTTTGAGCACACACACATGCATGTGCATGCATGAATCCCTCCCATCAAGTTGAAGTGGCTAGTACAACAAAACGTCATGAACCGATCTTGCTCTGTTGGGGACTATACAATTTTCAACGCATGCGCCACTGTAATGTTGTGAAATGATATTCAAAAATGCATGCACGCATCACCTCCATACATATGCATGTAGTGGTTGTCTTTGAACGGTATACTCCCTCGCGTGGTTATCGGTGACAAGCCTATATATTCATGGACCCGCGTGGACATCCATGATCACCTTGACCGACAACAAGATTGGTTACCATGGGGGATTCTTCCTTTGGTTACTCTTATCGTAGTATAGGTCATGGTGAGATTCAGACCTAATTAAGTTTGAGCGCATATACTATGCACGCATGCATGCATGAATCCCCGTTGTCGGCTTGAAGTGTGGTGTAACATACATATGCATCATCAACCTAACCCTCACTTGGTGTGGGGATTTCTAGTTCGAAATCACGGTGCCACATCAAAGTTGTTGTCGGCGTCCTGGGAACGGGGGTACCCAGACTTGTCTGCATGCGGCCCATAGCGTGGCTCCATCGGCGGACTGGTATGGCCCATCATCTGTAGCAACAAATCAAGACCCTTGCGAGGGGCCAAGCCTCGCGAGGCGGACGGCACCAAGACCTCCCTGGGGGCAGCCTCACTAGGCTGGCTCCTGGGGAGCGGAGATATCTATGCAAGGGGCATCTCGCGAGGTTCATATGATGTGAGCCATGACGACCAAGGCCAGGCAGGCGCCAGCGGGCGCAGTGTACCAGTTTCCTCTTTGGTATAAAGGGGCAAGCGTAGGCGAGGAGTCCCGAGGCATCAAGCAAAGGTTTCCATATTGGTGCAACAAGACCAAGGCCAGCAGGACGGCAGGACGGAGGTCACAGCAGAGCCCACAGCAGCATCACCACCAGAGTCTTTGGCAGGCGAAGACCACTTTTGTGAGGATAGCTTGTACTAGTTATCCCCCTTCAAACTTGGTCGTTGTTGGATCCCTTCCCGCCAAACATTTGGGAAGATGACCAGGGCCACTATAAATAGGGCTGGCCACCACCGTAGCAAGGGACGGATCATTCGGACCATCCTCACACACACCAGCTCATCGAGCTCAAGAACACCTCTCCTCAAGAGGCAGTTCATCCATTGTACTAGTTCATCCCTAGCCCTCGAGGCAATCCACCACCACCACACTGGAGTATGGTATTACACCACAACGGTGGACCGAACCAGTATAAACCTTTGTGTCTCGTGTTCCTTGGGTTCATCGAGTTAGGCCGTGGGATCGTCGATCGAGCGAACCAGCGAGGAGGGATACTTCGTGAGCACCCCAGTGTTTGAACCTCAAAGGTTAGCCGGAACCCGCGATCCGACATTTGGCGCGCCAGGTAGGGGTGCGCCGAAGCTTCTTCTCTGTCGATCGACCCACCATCGCCCGGCGGCTCCGATGTCTGACGGTCCAAGGACCCATGCCGACCACTGGGCGGCCTGGCCCCCCGGGCGCCGCCATCCTTGCAAGAAGACCTCAACTCCGCGCTCCAGGCGGCCCGCGCACCGCCCAATGCCCGTGGGCGCGGGCAGCGAGGGCCGGCGCCCACCGCCCTCACATTGCGGCACACGCGCACAGCCGCGCGATCCTTAGGTTACGCTACGCCAGCAACACTGCATACCTGACAGGAGTAGGCGAACATGCGAGACGCACTCATCGTGGCACGGGAGTTGCTGCGGTGCAAATTGGCCGAGAGCGGCCGCGATGCACTATTGGAGCGGGTTGCTGAACTGCTGGACGCCGCCTGCAGAGGTACGCCGCCTTTCTGCTCCTTAACCACACCCCAGGTTATGGCGGAAGAATGCGCGAGGCCCTGGCGAGCTCGTGCGCCCCCTGGGGCGCTAGGGGGATCCGACGACGCCAACATAGGCCTTCACTAGGAGGGACGAGCACTAGCGGCCCGCTGCGAGGGCGTGCCGGGATGCCACACAGCGGCCACCAGGGACAAACGCTGCAACTGTCGGCTCAAGGCACGGGACACCTAGGTGGCGGTTCCAGCAAGGCGACCGCGGACGCCTACGTTCCCCTCATGGTGAATCTGGAGTACCTGCCGGGGGAACGCCCCGATCCATTCCCCGGACCAGGATGGGCGGCTGGAGGGCCCGGGGCGCGAGCCTCCCATGAGTCACCCGGAGGCTTCGTCGACCCCCTTAGCGACGACGATGATGGGGTACAGCCGATATCTCAGGAGCAAGCTTATGCTAACCCTGAACTGCAGGAGAACTAGGCTGCAGTAGCAGTTATAGACCACAGGGCAATGGCCCTGCCCCCGGCGGGAGTGGTGTTCTGGGGGTTACGCGGGAGAGGCCTGGAGCCAAGCCCTCCCCCACGCCATATGAAGCGAGGTGCTGCACAGAGGTAGGTCCTCTACCGAGGGAAGTGCCGGCAAGCCTTCCCCCCCCCCCGGCAGAGGGCCCGTGGTCTCTAAGGGCGCCGCAAGTGTCCCCCTTGCCCCTTGGTCTCGTCCTGGTTTTCGGACGCCCCAACGGTGGTCGGGTGGCGTAGGGCGGGGCCCTCGCCTGGCGATATGAAGTAAGGCTCATGCCTGTGAAGGTCTCCGCTCGTGACACTCTCACATAATAATGAGTGGGGCTGTACATGCCCCGGAGTCTCCGGAGTGCCTCCCTCAGGCCTCGGGGGCTCCCGTCCATGTCCTAGTGGAAGCACCATGCTCCGTGCTGGCCGTTGACACTTTCCCCCAATGACTATGCTCACAGCCAGTGAAAGCACTTAGCTCCGCGATGGTGGGAAGACAAGAAGACTAGCTAGGTGCCGGACGCGGCCATTCGCTTTCATCCCCTTTTCTATAGCTTGATTTGCCGCTTTTTGGATCTAACTTGGAATCTCATTTTCATTGTCAAGTTGGGGGGGTCTTCTTGCTCGAGTGAGTTTCTTGCATTTTGGTTGTGTGCTCTGTTTCGAGACTTGCACCTGCTACCCCTTCCCCTGCGAGCGCCTCGCAAGCGGGGGCTGGGCATGGTATGTGCACAACGACCGTGCTCAGGCAGGCCTGGATGGTGGCAACCTCCCTTCAGGACCAAGAGCGCAATCATCATAGGGCCATTGCGCGCACACCCTACCGAGGTCTGGCGCTCGCTCCTCGCGAGGCCCTCTCAGGCAGATCAGCAAGCTCCTCGGGAAATCTAACCCTCACGAGCCCCCGGGGAGCTCTCAGGAGCAAGGCGTATCGACAACTACAAAACTAGTTCTAGGCCCGCTGGGACAAGGTAAATTACAGCAGCAGAGCCTGCTGAGGGGCTCGTGCACCTGCAGAAGCATGTTCAAGTCTAGCCTGAAAAGAAAATACAACAGTAATTTACTTACACAAGGAGATCCCCCTCCAAAATGCTCTCATGCCTCTAGAGGCCGTGTCCAAGTCTTTACATGCAGGCTGAAGCAAAGGAGCATGAGCTCAATTGGACATGTCACTCACGGTGTCGCCCGGATCACTCTCGTACCCACTGCTCGCGCTATCGCTGGCGTCCTCTTCACCGTCATCAACCACGCCGCCTTCGTCCGCCACGACCACCGTCGTGTTGTCCTTGGTGGCGAAGGCCCTGATCAGAGCGTCCACGTTATCGCCCACCCAGCGTGCCAGGTTGTCCCGGATGGCCCCGGACACTGGGCGATGGCTGCGTCAAAGTCGAAGTGGGGATCGATGTTCTGGAGATGGCTGAAGACATGGGAGAACGCGTGCCCGAGGAGGCCTCGTCTCCTTTCTTCAACAAGCTCGCGAGCCCTTGTGGCCTAGTCCTCCAGGCGCGTCACAACATTGGTAAAGAAATGGAGATGGCTGGCATAGTCTTCCGCATGGGGATGAGGGGTGTCGGTGTCAAAACCGGCGGATCTCGGGTAGGGGGTCCCAACTATGCGTCTAAGGCGGATGGTAACAGGAGGCAGGGGACACAATGTTTACCCAGGTTTAGGCCCTCTTGATGGAGGTAATACCCTACATCCTGCTTGATTGACATTGATGGTATGCGTAGTACAAGAGTTGATCTACCACGAGTTCGTAGAGGCTAAACCCTAGAAGCTAGCCTATGGTATGATTGTATGTTGTCCTACGGACTAAACCCTCTGGTTTATATAGACACCGGAGGGGGCTAGGGTTACACAAAGTCGGTTGCAAGGGAGGAGATCTACATATCCGTATTGCCAAGCTTGCCTTCCACGCCAAGGAAAGTCCCATCCGGACATGGGACGAAGTCTTCAATCTTGTATCTTCATAGTCCAACAATCCGGCCAAAGGATATAGTCTGGCTGTCCGGAGACCCCCTAATCCAGGACTCCCTCAGTAGCCCCTGAACCGGGCTTCACTGACGATGAGTCCGGCGCGCAGTTTTGTCTTCGGCATTGCAAGGCGAGTTCCTCCTCCGAATACTCCATAGAAGATTTTGAACACAAGGATAGTGTCCAGCTCTGCAAAACAAGTTCCACATACCACCATAGAGAGAATAATATTTCCACAAATCTAATCTGCTAACATGTTTAGCAACATGACATCATACCATGGCCCGGTCTTTATTAGAACCGTTTTTCTCAACCAGCACTGCACATATCGCGAGGCGGTTTTCCTGACATGTCTTGTCAAAGCAGAGATCGTGTCTCCCTTATTACGGGATTCTCATCAATATGGGTGTGGGTATCCCAATCGTGCCTGTTGGTATGACTCCTCAACTTTAGGCAAGTCCCATACAGCCACGAGGAGGACGCTTAATATTCACCCTCTTTATAAAGAGGCCAAGGCCTGTCCTTTTTTCCCTCTCGTGCTCAATCGAATCCTTCCCCCGCCTCGAGTTCCAACACCCAAGGCTCAGGTCAGGCGCTTCGGACCGTCAACCATGTCCGGATCCAACCTCCAAGGTCGGCGGATGCCTTCCTCCGTCACAGAGGAGGACATCAAGAAGCTGAGAGAGGCCAGGTATCTCACCGCCGAAATCTCGCACAGGCTGCCTGCCCGAGGGCAGGTCATCCCCACTCCCGAACCCAACGAGAGTGTTGTGTTCATCTCTCACTTCCTCCGAGGTCTAGGCCTCGCTCTGGATCCCTTTGTTAGGGGACTCATGTTCTATTATGGGCTGGATTTCCATGATCTGGCCCCGGATTCCCTCCTTCACATCTCGTCGTTCATCGTCGTGTGTGAGGCCTTCCTCCGCATTACCCCACACTTCGGCCTGTGGCTCAAGACTTTCAATGTGAAGCCGAAGATGATCGAGGGGCGACACACAGAGTGCGGAGGTGCTGTAATAAACAAAAGCGCTGATGTTCCATGGCCAGAGGGTTCCTTCCCAGAGGTGTCCATTTTGTGGCAACGAGAGTAGTTTTATATCACAGCTCCCTGAAGTGCCAAGTGGGTAGCCGCCCCTGCCTTTCGCTCGGGCCCCCCACCACAACTGACATCATGGATCAACAAGGGGCTGAACTGGGGGCCAGTAAATGATGTGCCGATATTGCAGAGTCACATCCGAGATCTCCTTGAGAGAGATGTCAGCCTGGTCATGGTAATGCAAGTCATGCTAGTTCGTCGAGTCCAGCCTTGCAAACGTAGACCCCTCCGTATGTGGGAATTCAACCCGGAAGGATCGCGAACTATTCAGCACTTCCTCGGCATGACGCTCGAAGAGATGTACAAATTGTTCTTCGAACCCTGAATAGAGTGTTCGGACACCACCGATGATGCGGGTCTGAGCTGTAATCACCCTGACACCCAAGTAAGTAATCCCATGGCCGAACACGCTGTCTTTCTGTTTATCATAACATCATTATGAAAAGTCGCTCTTTAACCAGGACTGGATAACAAAGGCGAAGATGATCAGGTGTTCGGCCCCCTTTCCTGAAGGCTCGGCCAATCCAATACTAGACAAAATGCTCGAGTCGGTGCCTTATCAGGCGCCCTCAGAGGAAGATAAAGGGGGGAATAAAGAGGCTGAAAGCGGGCCTCACTCACTATTTCCAAACCAGGGGAGTTAGCACCTCCGCGAAGGAGGATAGCTAGGGAGAAGAATCTGAAATTCTCTCTCCCCAAGGAAGGAAGAGGACCACCTCGGAAGACCCGGAAACAAAGGTTTCCAAACGGGGGAAGAAATCCCCGCCAGAGGGTCCTGCCTCGGAGGGTACTCTTGCCGCACAGTCTCCGCAAGGGGATCAGCCCTCTACCGATCTGTAAGTAAACAAAAAGTACTTAATAGTAAAAATATCTTACATTACTTCTGAAGATAATAACCGAAGCATATATCTTGCAGTTCGGATCGTAGCCCTTCTCGACAGAGTTCGTCTTCGGGGGATCTTCTTCCTGAGATGATGGAGAGCGAAACACCTCCCCCTGCCACCCCGCCTCATGAGACGGGCGACCCTGAAGTGTCGTCGCAGAGGGTTTCTCCTGATCCGCCAAGGCCAGAGGGTAATCCTTTGGCCACCCGAAGTCCCCAGTATTCGGCTCCTAAAGAGAGCAACAGAAAGAGTCCGGAACCGTACCGAGTGCGGTCGGATGCACTGATGGATCTTTTGGAGCAAGCGGCCATCTCATAAGCGCATCATACGCTAATGGGTACGGTGATTGAAAGGATTTCATCCGCCGAAAGCGGGTTGCATGAAGATTTTATGAGTCTTCTGAAAGGCTTTGAGGTACATGAAATGGTGTATGTTTTTGACAGTACCACACACGTTAGGTGTGCCCTATGCAGATAGTAGCCCCTGAGACTCTGGTTGCCGTCGAGAACGGCGGCAAACAGAGGATCATAGTCCCAGGTAATAATCAGACCGCCTTCATGTGCAGGTGGCTGAGGGTCCGGTGGCTAGCCAGACTGATGAGTTTGCCGAGCTAAAGCGGCAACTTGATGCGGCAGATGCCGACATCGTGCTTGTCAACAAGCGGCTTGGCAAGGCATAGTGAGGGAGTCCTGGATTAGGGGGTCTCCGGACAGCCGGACTATCTCTATTGGCTGGACTGTTAGACTATGAAGATACAAGATTGAAGACTTCATCTCGTGTTTGGATGGGACTCTACTTGGCGTGGAAGGCAAGCTAGGCAATACGGATATGGATATCTCCTCCTTTGTAACTGACCTTGTGTAACCCTAACCCTCTCCGGTGTCTATATAAACCGAAGGGTTTTAGTCCGTAGGACAACAATCACAACATACAATCATACCATAGGCTAGCTTCTAGGGTTTAGCCTCTCTAATCTCATGGTAGATCTACTCTTGTACTGCACATATCATCAATATTAATCAAGCAGGACGTAGGGTTTTACCTCCATCAAGAGGGCCCGAACCTGGGTAAAACATCGTGTCCCCTGCCTCTTGTTACCATCCGGCCTAGACGCACAGTTCGGGACACCCTACCCGAGATCCGCCAGTTTTGACACCGACATTGGTGCTTTCATTGAGAGTTCCTCTGTGTCGTCGCCGTTAGGCTTGATGGCTCCTACTATCATCGATAGCGATGTGGTCCAGGGTGAGACTTTTCTCCCCAGACAGATCTTCGTATTCGGCGGCTTTGCACTGCGGGTTAATTCGCTTGGCCTTCTGGAGCAGATAGAAAGCTACGCCCCTGGCCGTCAGGTCAGATTTGGAAGTTTGAACTACACGGCCGACATCCGCGGAGACTTGATCTTCGACGGATTCGAGCCGCAGCTCGACGCGCCGCACTGTCACGATGGGTATGACCTAGCTCTATCGCTGAGCAGTACCCCAGAGGCCACGCCCTCATCAGCTCCAACCCTTAGCTCGGAGCCAACTGCGCCAATCGAGGATGGGTGGTTAGACACCGCCTCAGGGGCTGCAGTCTCAACGGTGATCGAGCCGAACACCAGCCTAACCCTCTGCGAAGCTTGTGATTCCAAGGTGTCGGACTCTTTTCCGAACTCTGAACCATCCGCGCCCCTGCCAATCGAATCCGATTGGGCGCCGATCATGGAATTCACCACCGCGGATATCTTTCAGCACTCGCCCTTCGGCGACATTCTGAATTCACTAAGGTCTCTCTCTTTGTCAGGAGAGCCCTGGCCGGACTATGGCCAACAGGATTGGGATGCGAACGACGAAGAAATTCGATGCCCACCCACCACCCACTTCGTAGCCACTGTCGATGATTTAACCGACATGCTCGACTTCGACTCCGAAGACATTGATGGTATGGACGATGATGTAGGAGACGAACATGAACCAGCGCCTATAGGGCACTGGAAAGCCACCTCGTCATATGACATATACATGGTGGATACACCCAACGAAGGCAATGGTGACGAGATAGCGGAGCATGACCCCTCCAAGAAGCAACCCAAGCGCCGACGTCAACGGCGCTGCTCTAAGTCCCGCCAAAGAAAAAGTGGTGATACCGGCACAGGAGATAATAACACTCCGGATAGTGCCGAAGACAACAACAATCCCCTCCAGCAAGATTTGGATCAGGAGGATGACGGAGCCAGCTCTCCTGAGAGAGCGGCAGGCAGAGAGGAGGAGGATGACAATTACATACCCCCCCTCCGAAGACGAGGCAAGCCTCGGCGATGGTGAATTCGCCGTACCAGAGGATCCCGTCAAACAAGAGCGCTTCAAGCGCCAGCTTATGGCCACAGCAAATAGCCTAAAGAAAAAGCAGCAGCTTCAAGCTGATCAAGATCAGCTAGCTCACAGATGGACTAAATTCCTCGCGGCCGAGGAATATAAACTCGAGCGCCCCACCAAGAATTACCCAAAGTATAGGTTACTACCCCGACTGGAGGAAGAAGCGTATGATACGGCTGATCGGCCACCTCGTGGCCGCGATAGAGAGGCATTCTAGCCAAAAACTCAGCCTCCACCCCGACGCCATTCAAATAAAAAGGCATGGGGAGATACGCCAGACCTGCGAGACATATTGGAGGACAAAGCAAAGCATGCAAGATCGATCTACGGATCACGACGGCGCACCACTCTGCAAGACGATAAACGTCACACCGGATACAGTAAAAGAAAATCCGGCGGGGTCGAACACGGCGGGCAAGACCCATTTGAGCTGCGTCGCGATATAGCCCAATACAGAGGCGCCGCACACCCCCTATGCTTCACAGACGAAGTAATGGAACATCAATTCCCAGAAGGTTTCAAACCTGTAAATATTGAATCATGCGACGGCAAAACAGATCCTGCAGTATGGATTGAGGATTTCCTCCTCCACATCCACATGGCCCATGGTGATGACTTACACGCCATCAAATACCTCCCACTAAAGCTCAAAGGACCAGCGCGGCATTGGCTTAACAGCTTGCCAGCGGACTCCATTAGCTGTTGGGAGATCTGGAAGCCGCATTCCTCGACAACTTTCAGGGCACTTATGTGCGACCACCAGACGCCGATGACTTGAGCCACATAATTCAGCAGCCAGAAGAGTCGGCCAGGCAATTCTGGACTCGGTTCCTTACAAAGAAAAATCAAATCATCGACTGTCCGGATGCGGAGGCCTTAGCGGCTTTCAAACACAATCCGAGACGAGTGGCTAGCCTGGCACCTTGGTCAGGAAAAGCCGAAATCTATGGCAGCTCTCACGACGCTCATGACCCGCTTTTGTGCGGGAGAAGACAGCTGGCTGGCTCGCAGTAATAACATATCAAAGAACCATGGTACCTCAGATACCAAGTACGGCAATAGCAGGTCATGTCGCAACAAACATAAGCGCCACATTAACAGCGAAAATACTGAGGATACGGCAGTCAATGCCGGATTCAAAGGCTCTAAACCCGGTCAGCGAAAAAAGCCATTCAAACAAAGTACGCTGGGTCCGTCCAGCTTGGACCGTATACTCGATCGCTCGTGTCAAATACACGGCACCCCAGACAAGCCAGCCAATCACACCAACAGGGACTGTTGGGTGTTCAAGCAGGCCGGCAAGTTAATTGCCGAAAACAAGGACAAGGGGCCGCATAGCGATGACGAGGAGGAGCCCCGGCAGCCGCACACTGGAGGACAGAAGAGGTTTCCCCCGCAAGTGCAGACGGTGAACATGATATACGCAACCCACATCCCCAAGAGGGAGCGGAAGCGTGCGCTCAGGGACGTATATGTGTTGGAGCCAGTCGCCCCAAAATTCAACCCTTGGTCCTCCTGTCTGATCACCTTCGATCGCAGGGACCATCCCACTAGTATCCGTCATGGCGGATTTGCCGCGCTGGTCCTAGACCCAACCATTGACGGATTCCACCTCACTCGAGTCCTTATGGATGGCGGTAGTAGCATGAACCTGCTTTATCAGGACACAGTGCGCAAAATGGGTATAGAGCCCTCAAGGATCAAACCCACAAAAACGCCCTTTAAAGGCGTCATTCCAGGTGTGGAGGCCCATTGCACAGGCTCAATTATACTGGAAGTGGTCTTCGGATCCCCGGATAACTTCCGAAGCGAAGAGTTAATCTTCGATATAGTCCAGTTCTGCAGTGGTTATCACGCGCTGCTCGGGCGAACCACATTCTCTAGATTCAATGCGGTACCGCATTATGCATACCTCAAGCTCAAGATGCCAGGACCTCGCGGAGTTATTACAGTCAATGGAAACACAGAGCGCTCTCTCCGAACAGAGGAGCACACCGCGGCCCTCGTAGTAGAAGCGCAAAGCAGCCTCTCAAGACAATAAACCAGTTCGGCGCTTCAAAGCCCGGACACCTTCAAGCGCGCTCGGGGCAATCAGCAAATAGACCGCCTGGTGCGATCTGAGCTCACGTCGCAATACGGCGGCCACCCCAATCCCAGCCCAACGGCGAAACTTGTGTCGCGCGTACATAATTACGCATTAAAAGTAACATGGGCACAGTGGGGAGGGGGCACAACTGCGGCAGGCCCCAAGACGCGGCTTAAACCGCACTAGGGGCTTCTCGTTTGGTTATTTTTTTCTTTTTTTTCAGGACCTTAATCTCCGGAAACACTGTCCGGCAGCACTATTGCCGAACACATGATGCAGCAACCAAGGAGGCAGACAGCTACGTCATACCACGGAATTCCCAGGTTGATTACAGTAACGAGTGAAATATTCGATTTCATATCATTCCTCAGCTTGCCCTTGGAAGGGACATAGTCCTACTCTTTGCTTATCGCACTATATGTATCATTCTGCTTTAACGCACCTTTTTGAATAAACAATGCATAACATCACGACTATTATTGCATTCCTGTTATATATATGTGTGTGTTCATTAACGATGCCTTGCAACCATACACTTTGGTACGGCCAATACACCAGGGGCTTGTGTACCCCACAATATGGTGTGAAAAGTCCGAACACTTTCACAAGTGCGGCACCCCGAACTTATAGCATTATATGCATCAGCTCTGAATCATGTCTTTGGTCAAATGTTGGGTTTGCCCGGCTCCTATGTTTTGGTACCTTATGTTCCGCTCTATCGGCTAAGGTAGCGCTAGGAGAACTACTACGATAGTGCCCCGGTTCTGTCGGGCTGAGCACCTCAGTAGAGAAAGCTAAAACTGACTGTCATGATAAGGCGAGAGACTGGTCGCTGTTCGGTGAGGTTTTCGAGTCCCTAAAGACTTATGCCGCTTAGGGCGAGGGGCCAGCCCTGTCCGGCTTAAAGGCGTGTATCGCGCCCCGAATTCGGCCTTCCGAATACTAGGGGCTTCGCCGAAATTTAAAATTATAGAATTCTATCGCTAAGTGAGAGTGATAAAGCATTATTAGTCCAGTTGCCTAGTTCGTTGTGCTGAGCACCTCCCTCGAAGGACTCAAACATGGGAACAAGAGTGCTCAGGTTAATCCAAAACACCCCAACACTAGTGGCATGGGGGAAGAAGCCGAGGACTAGCCATCTCTCAGATTGGATAAACAGCCAAACAGAAGGTAATATTTTAAATTCACACAAGCGTTGCATAGCGCATATGAAACAAGTTTTCATCATACAGGATCACACGAGCAAGTTTACTCAAATATTACATCCTTTGAACATTCGTCCGCTACAAGACGGGCACCCTTCAGGACACCCTCATAATAAATTCGGGGCTGTGATGCTCCTTGCCCTGCGGCGGCCCTTCCTTGATCAGCTTCACAGCGTCTAGCTTGGCCCACTGCACCTTCACACGGGCGAAAGCCCAGCGTGCACCTTCGATGCATACGGACCGCTTGATGACCTCCAGCCGAGGGCAGGCATCCACAAGCCGCCTCACCAGGCTGAAGTAGCTGTTCGGAAGGACGTCGCCAAGCCACAGCCGGACTACAAGGCCCTTCATGGCCTGTTCGGCCGCCTTGTGCAGCTCGACCAGCTGCTTTAGCTGGTCGCTCAGAGGCATTGGGTGTTCGGTCCCAGTATACTGAGACCAGAACAGCTTCTCCGTTGAGCTCCCCTCCTCGGCCTGGTAAAACTGTGCGGCATCCGACAAGCTGCGGGGCAAATCTGCAAAAGCTCCTAGAGAGCTCCGGATTCGGGTAAGTAATCGGTAATTTACTTTTACATGCTTGCTTTGCATATAGAAAGCCTTACCCGCCACTATCTTCTTCATCGCGTCGATCTCTTGGAGAGCCTTTTGGGCTTCGGCCTTGGCACTTTTTGCGCTCTCGAGGGCCACGGCAAGCTCAGACTCCCGTGTCTTTGAGTCAAGCTCCAATGCCTCGTGCTTTGCCATGAGAGCCTGGAGCTCTTGCTGCACCTTGCCAACCCGAGCCTCGTGCTGCTCTCGCTCGGTGTGCTCCTTGGCCGCTTTATCTTCAGCCTTGGTTAGCGCTTGCTTCAGGGTCGCCACCTCGGTCGTGGCCCCTGGCAAACATATGATGATCCTGTCATTTTGCAATCGCGTCCTCTTTTATATATACATATCTATAGACAGGGTATTACTTACCCTTGTTCTCCTCGAGCTGCCTCTTGGAAAGGCCGAGCTCTTTCCTGGACCCCTCGAGGTCCTGCTTCAGTACGGCGACCTCCGCAATTAGTGCGGAGGACGCCAGCAGCGAAGCCTGCATATGCATATTGACATACTTACATTAGACTCCTGCGATATTATTTGATCCTCTGTTCGTCTTTTCTTTGTGAACACCGAACAAAGCATCAGGGGCTACTGTCTATACGGTAACATTTCTACTACATTTTAAAACACTTACCTCAAAGCCTGTTAGAAGGCTGGCACAGGCTTCAGTCAATCCGCTCTTGGCGGACTGAACCTTCTGGATCACCGCACTCATAATAGTGCGGTGCTCCTCGTCGATGGAAGCGTTGTGAATCGCTTCCAGCAGATTGTCCGGCGCCTCTGGATGGACAGAGATCACCGGCACAGGCGTCTTGCCCCTCTTAGAAGGAGGCCGCCTGCCCGAGCCCAGAACCGTTGGAGGGTCCGGCGCGGTGTTCGGCTGAGGGCCGAACTCGGAGCTCTCATGGGCACCGTCCCCTCGGCTCCCGGAGTCCGGAAGGTCGCCTTGAGGCGCCTCCAGGACTGTCTCCCCTCGACCCGGTGCCTCTTGAGACAGCACCTCAGCGTCGTCGGCAGGATGAGGGGAGGTGGCGGTCGGGACTGGATCGCTATCCATGTCCGACGAGCCCAGGGAGCCGTCCGATGATACATCGATACTGGCTCGTGGCGGCCTGCATAATTATGTTCGGCGTTAGGAAAAATAGTGCGACAAAGGAATTCTATGAGTTACTCTGGTATACGAATACTTACGATCTCCCCGGGGGCTTGGCCCAGGGCAACCACTCGTCTTCGCCCTCGTCGGCGGCGGTGGAACTGTCCGGAAGGAGAATCCTCCCCTTCTTGGACCCTTTGGCCTCCCCAGTTGGGGCGGCCTTCCTTTTCTTGTCTCCCCCGCCTGGAGGGGGAACATCTTCTTCTTCCTCCTCGTCTTCGGGGGAGGAGTGTGCCGCAGAGTTATAGGACGATGAGTCCGATAACACATGACACCAGGAACTCTTTCGGGTTCCCTTGGCCTTCTTGGTCTTCTCCAGCACCTTGTAAGGAGCCGGAGTCAGCATCTCCGTCAGGAGAGCGCCCGCAGTATCTTCGGGCAAAGGGGCCGGGCAGTTAATCTGCCCCGACATCTCCACCCAGTCTTGTCAAAGGCATGGAGATTAGACCCCGCACATAATTAAGCTAGGGAAAATAAATGTCCTACGAGACGTATTGAACTCACCGAACATGCTAGGCGCTTTGCGCTTAGTCCGCGGTCCTCGGCGAGAGAAGGAGGGACCTCGGCGCCCTTGAACAGCACCTTCCAGACGTCCTTGTGCATCGTATCAAAGAGCTCGCTTAGAGTCTGGTACCGGGCCGGGTCGAACTCCCACAAGGTAAAATCCCGTTGTTGAGACGGGAGGATCCGACGGATGAGCATAACTTGGAATATGTTGACAAGCTTGAGCTTCTTGCTCGCCATACTCCGGATACATTTCTGGAGTCCATCCAGCTCCACCGACGAACCCCACGACAAGCCCTTCTCTTTCCAGGAAGTGAGCCGTGTGGGGAATCCGGATCGAAACTCGGGGGCTGCCACCCATTTGGCGTCGCGTGGCTCGGTGATGTAGAACCACGCCGATTGCCATCCCTTTATTGTCTCCACGAAGGAGCCTTCGAGCCATATAACGTTGGGCATCTTGCCCACCATGGCTCCGCCGCATTCTGCTTGTTGGCCTCGTACCACCTTCGGCTTGATATTGAAGGTCTTTAACCACAGGCCGAAGTGGGGCCGAATGCGGAGGAAAGCCTCACACACGATGATGAACGCCGAAATATTGAGGATGAAGTTCGGGGCCAGATCATGAAAGTCCAGCCCATAGTAGAACATGAGACCACAGACGAATGGATGGAGGGGAAACCCTAGTCCGCGGAGGAAGTGGTGAAGGAAAACTACCCTCTCGTGAGGTTCCGGGGTAGGGACGATCTGCCCCGCAGCGGGCAGCCAATGCGCGATGTTCGCGGCTAAGTATTCGGCTCCGTGCAGCTTTTTGATGTCTCCCTCCGTTACGGAGGAGACCATCCAACTGCCTCCCGCTCCGGACATGGTTGGAGAAGGTTGAGGTGGGAAGTGTGGACTTGGGCGCTAGAGCTCGAGTGTGCGAAAACGGATGAGCAAAGGAGGAAGAAGGCGTGGATAGGAGGGTGAATCCTTATCCTTTTATATGGGCGGACGAAACTGAGCGTTCCCACTTGCCTGGTAAAACTCGCTTATCCCCCAAGCGCCGTAATTGATGGCGCGGTTGGGTTACCCACGCCCGTATTGATGAGAATCCCGTAATAAGGGGACACGATCTCTGCTTTGACAAGACGTGTCGAAAAACTGCCTCGCATTATGTGCGGGGCTGGTTAAAGGAAACAGTTCGAATAATCACCGGGCCATGACATAACGTCATGCTGCCAAAACAAGCCAGCAAATTAGATCTGCGAAAATACTATTCTCTCTACGGTGGAATGTGGAACTTATTTTGCAGGGTCGGACACTATCCTCGTATTCAAATTCTTCTGTGATGTATTCGGAGAAGGAACCCACCTTGCAATGCCGAAGACAATACTGCGCGCCAGACTCATCGTCATTGAAGCCTGGTTCAGGGGCTACTAAGGGAGTCCTGGATTAGAGGGTCTTCGGACAGCCGGACTATCTCTATTGGCCGGACTGTTAGACTATGAAGATACAAGATTGAAGACTTCGTCTCATGTCCGGATGGGACTCTACTTGGCGTGGAAGGCAAGCTAGGCAATACGGATATGAATATCTCCTCCTTTGTAACTGACCTTGTGTAACCCTAACCCTCTCCGGTGTCTATATAAACTGAAGGCTTTTAGTCCGTAGGATAACAATCACAACATACAATCATACCATAGGCTAGCTTCTAGGGTTTAGCTTCTCTGATCTCGTGGTAGATCTACTCTTGTACTACCCATATCATCAATATTAATCAAGCAGGACGTAGGGTTTTACCTCCATCAAGAGGGCCCAAACCTAGGTAAAACATCGTGTCCCCTGCCTCCTGTTACCATCCGGCCTAGACACACAGTTCGGGACGCCCTACCCGAGATCCGCCGGTTTTGACACCGACACATAGGGTATGTGATTTATCCAGTGATCAACACATAGTAAGAGGAGCATGATGCCAGTATCTTTAATATGTTGTGACTGCAGATGGAGCTACCACCGTGGAGACCCTTCGGGCGGAACTTGCCCGAGCCAAGGAACAAGCCAGAAATAGCGATGCGGCCGCTCTAAAGGCGGTCGAAGAGCTGAGGGCCGAACAGGCCGCGCATTGCCAAAGCAAGGAAAGAATAGCCAAGATGGCCGTTGAGTTGAAAGATGCCACTGACCGTTACCAGCTTATTGAAAAAGAAAGCCGAGTGAAGGCGACGGACCTGGAGAAGGCCATGGTAGCAGCCAAGGAAGCCCGCTCCAAAATCAGAGCGACGAAGGAGGAGCTGCGTCAAGCTGGAGATATCGTGGCTGGGAAGCCCTTTTGTTGCGGACTAAGTTCGGAGATCCGAAGTATGCCCCTCTGGATCAACTATGGAGTTCTGCAGATGCATACGTGGATTTGGCAGCAAGTGCTGCTGATGCGGCCGAGTATTTCGAGGATCAAAAAGATCGTGAAGTGGAAAAGCTATTCTGGTCATAGTTCCATGCTCCAGTGCGTCCGCTGCTATTGAATGAGCGAATGGCCGAGTGGGCCGAGCTCCATAGGTTGTCCGGACTTTCCATGAGGTCTGCTGTGGATCATCTGTGGCCTGAAGGGCCAAGGCCGAATAGTTAATTTAGTTTAGTGCAACAATTCCTTGGTGTTGTGCCGCACATCGACGCTATGAAGAGGTCGGCGTGCATAGAGGTTGTGCGGATGGCACTTGCCCATGTCAAGACATACTGGGCAGAGATGGAGGCCACCACTATTGCAACACAGGGTTCGGCCATGGGCCGAGTAGCTGCCGAGCACTACTTTGAAGAAGTCCTTGAAGGCGCTGGCTCGATAGAGGCTCAGTTCTCGAAGAATATTATGTTCTGGTGACATGTATTCCCATTGTAAAAACAATGTTTTATTGAATTATAAAGGTTGTGTTTATACTTTTTCCTGAAAGTATTATGATGCCTCCTGTGCGGCCGTTTATGTATATATGAATATAACCTAAAAGTTTGCAGTTGTCGGCTTCAGCCCCCACGCATATAATGCGGGGGTATTCGCAAAAAACATGTATTCACACTTGATCCAACGTCTTGGTCCATAAAGGAGATGGTAGCGCAGCGAACGAGGCAATCGGACTATATTTCTTTAACACTTTCACTTAGCCATAGGAGTTTGATGGCGGGACTACAAGATAGCCCCTGGTACCTCTGCGCTCGTCCGAATACGGGGCGCGTACGTACCTGACCGGGGAATGGCCCTTCATTAATGCGGAGGAATCCCGAAGATTCTGCTAAGTCATCGAGTGGTTGACCAGTCTCACGCTTTATCATGACAGTCAGTTTTCGGCTTTCTCTACTGAGGTGCTCATCCGGATGAACCAGGGCACAATCGCTGTAGTTCTCCCAGTGCTACCTTAGCCGATATAGCGGAACGTAAGGTACCAAAACATGGGAGCCGGGCAAACCCAACATTTGACCAAAGACATGATTCGGAGCTGATGCATATAAGGCCAAACTCATGATGTCGAACACTCCCTAAGGTATTCGGTCTTTATAACATATGTCGGGCTAAACAATGCCCTTAATAATAAACCCCGAGTGTCCAGGTACGTGCAATATCCTGGCATGGCCACATGCCAATGATGTCAGCATCCTTCTCGGTTGTATTGAGTATCCGGAGGATGTGAACAACAAGAGACAGTAAAAAAAGGTTTACGCAGGGTCTTAATCTGGAAAGAAACCTTTGAGCGGGTCCCAGCTGCACGTCTGCGTCTGTATCTCCGTTATGCCGTGTCCTGGACGGGTATGGCACGATTGTCATCTATAAAAGAGCAAAACTTAGGTGAAAGTTGTCATGCCAGAAAATTGGTTATTATCAATAAACCATTGAAATTCAAGATAAGTCAAGTTGTGCCAAACTAGCCCTGATTACACGCAGGAAGCCCCTGGTACCGTCTATGAGGGTTTAACCATCAAACCAATCTCATGTATATGTAGTGATGCGCCGGACTCGTCTAACCGTGTCCGTGGTCTTGACGACCTGTCATTTATTCTGGTTGGTGAGGTCATCTAGTGCTCGGCTGTTAAGGCCGCCGTACATTCTTCCGCGCATAAAGAATGCTCAATATTTCCACTAACTGTGATGGTGCCACGTGGACCGGGCATCTTAAGCTTGAGAGAAGGGTAATGCGGTACTGCATTAAAACGAGCGAAAGCCGCTCTTCCGAGTAGTGCTTGATAGCCACTTCGGAATGGAGTGATGTAGAAAGTTAACTTTTCGCTTCGGAAGTTATCGGGAGAACCGAATACAACCTCTAGTAATAGAGAGCCCGTACAGCGGGGCTCTGGGCCTGGTATTACTCCCTCGAAGGTAGTGTTACTGTGGCTTATTTTTGTCGGGTCTATCCCCATTTTGCGGACTGTGTCCTGATATAACAGATTTAGACCACTGCCGCCGTCCATAAGGACTCATGTGAGGTGGTATCCGTTTATTATTGGGTCTAACACCAAGGCAGCCAATCCTTCATGCCGGATGCTTGTCGCATGATCCCCGCGATCAAAAGTGATCGGGCAGGCCAACCAGAGGTTGAACTTAGGGGTGACGGGCTCTATGGCGTGTATGTCTCAGAGTGCATGTTTGCTTCTCCTCTTCGTCACATGGATCATGTTTACTATTTTAACCTCTGGTGGGAATTTTTTCTGTCCTCGAGTGCTTTGCTGGCGAGGTTCGTCCTTGTCTTCGCTTGGTGTCTCCCCCCCCCCTTGTGTTCGGCGTTTACCTTACCGGCCTGCTTGAAGACCCAGCATTCTCTATGGGTGTGATTTGCAGGTTTATCGGGGGTGCCATGAATCTGACATAGTTTGTCGAGAATCTTGTTTAGGCTAGACGGTCCATCTTTGCTGGCTTTGAAAGGCTTTTTCCACTGACCTAGTCGAGAGCCCATGAATCTGGCGTTGACCGCCGTATCATCTGGGCTGTCTTCTTTATTTCAACGCTTGTTTTTACTGTGTCGTGGTTTTCCATTGCCATCCCTGACTTTGGATGCGCTTGGGTCACTGGTGCTACTGCGGGCTAACTAGCTATCTTCGCCCGCGCAAAAGCGGGTCATGAGGCTTGTCAGGGCTGCCATTGTTCTCGGTTTTTCTTGGCCGAGGTATCTGGCGAGCCATTTGTCTCGGACGCTGTGCTTGAAAGCTGCTAAGGCTTCGGTGTCCGGACAGTCGACGATTTGGTTCTTCTTAGTGAGAAACCTGTTCCAAAGCTTTCGGGCTGACTCTTCGGGCTATTGAATTATATGACTTAAATCGTCTGCATCCGGAGGTCGGACATAGGTCCCTTGAAAATTAGCCCGAAAAGTGTCCTCGAGCTCCTCCCAACTTCCAATTGAGTTTTCGAGGAGGCTTTTCAGCCAGTGCCGAGCTGGTCCTTTAAGTTTCAGGGTCAAGTACTTGATGGCATGGAGATCGTCTCCACGAGCCATATTGATATGGAGGATAAAGTCCTCAATCCAGACCCCGGGGTCTGTGGTCCCGTCGTACGCCTCTATGTTCACTGGTTTGAATCCTTCTGGGAATTCGTGGTCCAGCACCTCATCGGTGAAACATAGGGGGTGTGCGGCACCCCTGTATTTGGATGTATCATGGCATTCGGACGGTTGTAGTATTCGGTTTTGATTTGGTGCCGGAGCGCGCTTCCTAGATCCATAGATGGATCTGGTCATACTGGTTTTTTGGCGCAAGTCCTCACGTAAATCGTGTGTTGACTTATGTGCAGCCTTGTTAGCCGCTCTATCACGGTCACAAGGTGGTTGATCCGGACGGTTGGCCGTTTTATTTTTAGGCTGTATGGGCTCTAAGGCCTCATCGTCGAATTCGGGTAATAGCTTGCGCTTTGGATAGCTCTTTGTGTGGTAACCTCCACCATACTTTTCTTCGTTGTCGAGCACTTTGTTCCACCTGCTGTTGAGCGTATTTTGTTCGGCCTTAAGCCTTTGCTTCTGCTTCTTCAGACTCCTCGTTGTGGCAATAAGCCTTCTCCGGAGGTTCTCTTGCTCCAAGTGTGTTTCCGGGATGATGTGTGCATCTTCGTCCGGACTGTTTTCCTCCCTAGAGGGGGTTTGATGAGGTTTATCCTCGGCGTCGTCGTGTTCGGACATCGGATCCGTACTGTGTTCGCCGTTTGCAGTTTCGTCATGCTCTGCCGCCGGGGCAATGTGGTCGTCGTTTCCTCTGGAGTCGACTGGAGTGTTATTTTCTCTTGCGTTGTTATCGCTGTTTTTGCCGAGGCGAAATTTGGAGCAGCGCCTACGTCGACGCTTTATTTGCTTCTTGGATGGGTCATCCTCCGCTGTCTTCTCACGTTCCTCGTCATCGTTTTCTTTGGGTGTATCCACCATCTATATGTCATGTGGTGAAGTGGTTGTCCAGCGCCCTGTGGGTACTGGTTCCTGTTCCTCTTCTACATCGTCTTCCATGTTGTCGATGTCTTCGGAGTCAAAATCAACCATGTCGGTTAAATCGTCGACAGAGGCTACTAAGTGGGTGGTGGGTGGGCAGCGAATTTCTTCGTCGTCCGCATCCCATTCTAGTCGTACATAGTTCGGCCAAGGTTCTCCTGACAAGGAGAGAGACCTTAATGAATTTAGCATGTCGCCGAAAGGTGAGTGCTGAAAGATATCCGCGGAGGTGAACTCCATGATCGGCGCACAATCGGATTCGATAGGCACGGATGCAGGCGGCTCGGAGTCCATGGCCGGAGACGAATCCAGTGGTTCGGCAACACGTCTCTCGTAAGGGGTGAAGTTAGTATTCGGCTCCATCGCCACTGAGAGTGCGGCCTCCGTGGCGGGGTCTATCCCTCCGTCCTCGGATGGTGCAATTTTCTCCCGATTGAAGGTCGGAGTAGTTGTAGGTGTGATCTCCCGAACACTGTCCGACGGCAGAGTTAAATCATGCTCGTCGTGATCGTGCGGCGCACCTGACATGGGCTTGAATCCATCAAAGATCAAATCTCCATGAATGTCGGCCGTGTAGTTTAGGTTTCCAAACCTGACCTGATGGCCAGGGGCGTAGCTCTCGATCTGCTCCAGATGGCCAAGCGAGTTGGCCCGCAGTGCGAAGCCGCCGAATATGAAGATCTATCCGGGGAGGAAAACCTCACCCTGGACCGCATCATTACCTATGATCGAAGGAGCCATCAAGCCTTATGGTGACGGCACAGTGGAACTCTCAATGAAAGCACCAATGTCGGTGTCAAAACCGGCGGATCTCGGGTAGGGGGTCCCGAACTATGCATCTCAGGCGGATGGTAACAGGAGGCAGGGGACACGATGTTTACCCAGGTTCGGGCCCTCTTGATGGAGGTAATACCCTACGTCCTGCTTGATTAACATTGATGAAATGAGTAGTACAAGAGTTGATCTACCACGAGATCGTAGAGGCTAAACCCTAGAAGCTAGCCTATGGTATGATTGTATGTTGTCCTACGGACTAAACCCTCCGGTTTATATAGACACCGGAGGGGGCTAGGGTTACACAAAGTCGGTTACAAGGGAGGAGATCTACATATCCGTATTGCCAAGCTTGCCTTCCACGCTAAGGAAAGTCCCATCCGGACACGGGACGACGTCTTCAATATTGTATCTTCATAGTCCAACAGTCCGGCCAAAGGATATAGTACGGCTGTCCAGAGACCCCCTAATCCAGGACTCCCTCAAGGGGCGTGCTCCTCACAGATGGCGCACAGTGACCGGTTGGCCCTCACTCTGAAGGCCTGGAGCATGGGAGCGTGCTCGTGCTGCAACGTCTGCCGATGAAACGCCTCATCCTGGTTCTGCTGCATGAGGGACTCGGCGGCATCAACCCGCTATTGGAGCGAAAGCAGTTCAGCACGGGTGGAGGTCAGCTCGGCCTGGGCAGAGGTCAGGGCCGCCATGGCGGTCCTCTCGCGCTTCTCCGCCTCATCCAGCCTTGGCCTAAGGGCGGTGGTCCTGCCTTCAGCCTTGGCCTCCATGAGCTTCAACTTCAGGTCGTGCACATTGGCAAGATCCGCGCGAGCCTTCGCCACCCTACAGTCGACCTCCTCCTGGATCCCGGCCTCGCGCGCGTTGACGACGTTTTCAGCCAGGGACACCTGGCGCTCCCTCGTCTCCAACCGTTCAAGCTCGAGGCTGCGCTCCGTGGCCTCCAGCAGCAGCGCCTCCTTGCGCTCCAGGATCTCTTTCTCTTCGGAAGGTGCCCTCCTCATCGATGCCAAGGTGGTACTGCGCGCCTCGACCTGCTGATCCAAGGCAGCATTTAGGACCTAGAGCTCTCATTCACACTCTCGGTGACCTCACGGCGGCGATCGGCCTCCCTAGCCTCTTACAAGGCCCGAGCGTTGGCTTCGCACGAGGTTGCAAGGGATCCCTCGGCTCTCGCGCTAGCGCGCTCGCGTTGGAGACACCCGAAGTTGATGGCCACCTTCAGTTGATACCATTCGTCCTCCAGCCAAAGGCCTTCCTTCTCAAGGCGGGCGTCAACATCCACAAGCTCTTCCCCAAGCCGTCTCAGCGCACCCATCGCCTCCCGAAAGAGGTCGTGGCGGACAGTGTAACGCCCATGGGTGAGCTCCAACGCATGGCCGAGTCCGTCCTCCACACCTGGGATCGTTGGGGAAGCTCGAGTCGCATCACCTGCCCCAAGCAGAGGGGCGGAGGCCGGTGCCTTCCCCGCGGCCTCTCGGGCCTCGGCGGAGGCCCCGCGAGGTGAGGCCCCGCGACTCGAGGGCGAGGCCTAGTCCGAGGCCGCCCAGTTGCGGGTGATGACCAATGGAGGGGCCCTCTGCATGCTTCCAGTGCCCCACGTAGGACCGCGACGGAGGGACGACAAGAGTGCAGGGTCAAGGCACCCGGTCAGCACATCTACTTCCACAGCAGGCCTCGTGCGACGCGCAGTAGTCTGGCAGGGAGCGCTTAGGGCCAGTAGAGGGCCTGGAGCGGGCGGAGGTCGCTTCTTGGGAGATTTCTCCACCCTGGCCAAAGGGGCCCTGAAGAATTGCGGTCGGGAGGAGATGCAACACTCAGGAAATAACGAGGATAAGGTACTCACTCGTCTATGACAATGTACTTCCTCTGCTTCAATGGCGGGAGGCATCGCCGCTTCAGCTTGGAGACCCCTTCCTCTTGCGGAGCGCTTCGAAGTCTAGTCGGAGCCGACTGAAGCCCCGAATACGGTCGCCAGTGCCACGTGTGGCTGGCGTGGTTCCTGAGGAGGCGACCTCGGGAGTGTGGGGCTACGTCGACTTCTCGGCCCCTGCTTCATGATGACTTGTCGGGGCCTCAGGGGCTTCGGCCTCAGGAGCATCGGACTGCATCAGCCCCCCGACCGCTTCCTCGGAACGGCTCTCTCGAGCCCCAGGGGTCGTCACTTCAGGAGCCCCGAGCAACGCCGGTTCCCCAGCAGCCGCGTCGCTAGCGCTCGACAGCATCGCCCCCCTGCGCCCACTTCTAGGGTGAGTGTTGCACTAGTGGTGGGCAAAGGAACCACGAAGATAGGGTTCTCTCGAGGCCCTCCAAGGCCGACCGGGCGCAATCCCCATTCATCAAAGGGGAGCATCTGCCTCTCGAACTCCACCTTGTTCAAGCAGTAGTACAAGAGGCATCCCTCCTCCGGTGGATTGGCTGGCGCCGGGTCACCCATCAGGAGCTCAAGCACAGTGCGCTGCGCCTCAAGAGGAAGCTCGGGCGTGTGAAGCCTTATGGGGTCCTCGCCACCGAAGAAGATCCACATCGGTCGGGAGTGGCGTTGGAGTGGAGCAATGTGGCGTCTGATGAACTCCTTTACCACCATGAGAGCTATCACACCGAGATCCTTCAGCCTAGTCAGCCGGCGCCACACATGGGCGAGCCGTGGGTCAACGAGCCTCGCGTGCCCCCAGTTGGAGCTGGGACGGCGGATGCCATTGGAAGCAAGAGCAGGGGGGCTGAGCACGCCGGCGTCCACAAACAACCACCGCTTCCGGAATCCGCTCACAACCGGCGAGAGCTCGAAGTCGATCCCTGAACCGGTCGTCGCCGCCACGGCCTAGAAGCTCAAGCATCCCGCGCGTTGTCGGGCATCAATCAGATGCAGCGAGAAGAAATGGCGAAGCAAAGCTACGGAGGGCGCAATGCCCACCATGGCCTCGCAGACAAAGGCAAAGATGGCAAGGAGAATGATGGACGGGGGATCCAGGTGCAGCGCTTTGACTTGGTAGTGAGAAAGCATGGCGTTGAAGAAGGCAGAGAAAGGGGCAATCAGGCCAGCCCAGAGGGCGTGAAGGTGAATGGGGATCTCGGTGGTCGTCCTATCAATTGCGTTGCGGGAAGCAAGCCATGCTACCGTCGCCCCCCACTCATTGTAATCGGTGGCGAGCGCTGGACGAACCTTGTTCATCGCTTCTTGGATGAGCACCACCAACCGCTCGACGGCGGGCTCGAAGGTCGGCGACGCTTTGGCTGAGGCCTGGGGCTTCTTCTTTCCCTTCTTCTTCCGGCTAGGCGCCATGGCGATGGAGAGGGTTGGACCCCGGTCGAGTCGAAGGGGGAGGCCGCTGTTCTCTGGAAGGTGGAGGAGTTGGGGGTGCATGCTACCAGCGATAGAGGTGGAGCTGTGTAGGCAATGGAGGCTGACTGGCCTGGCGGATATCAAGGCCATGTGGGGAAGTGGAGGCGCCCACGTACCGTCGGTCGCCACGCGTTGACCAGGGCCGCAGGCTGTTGGGGCCCGCGGCGCTCCGCACTTGCCCATTGGCTTCGCCTCGAAGCCAAGTTCGAGCGCGCCATGGGCCTGGGGGCTACTGTCAGCGTCCTAGGAACAAGGGTACCCAGACTTGCCTGCCTACGGCCCATGGCATGGATCCACCGGCGGCCTGGCACGGCCCATCATTCGCAGCAACAACTCAAGACCCTCGCAAGGGACCAAGCCTCGCGAGGCGGACGACACCAAGACCTCCCTGGGGGCAGCCTCACTAGGCTGGCTCCCAAGGAGTGGAGATATCTATGCAAGGGGCATCTCGCGAGGTTCACGTGATGTGAGCCATGACGACCAAAGCCAGGCGGGCACCAGCGGGCATAGTGTACCAGTTTCCTCTTTGGTACTAAAGGGGCAGGCGCAGGCAAGGAGTCCCGAGGCATCAGGCAAAGGTTTGCATATCGGTGCAACAAGACCAAGGCCAGCAGGACGGCAGGACGGAGGTCACCGCGAAGCCCACAGCAGTGTCACCACTAGAGTCTTTGGTAGGCAAAGACCACCTTTTGTCAGGATAGCTTGTACTAGTTGTCCCCCTTCAAACTTGGTCATTGTTGGATCCCTTCCCGCCTAACATTTGGGAAGAGGACCAGGGCCTCTATAAATAGGGCTAGCCACCACCGTAGCAAGGAACGGATCATTCGGACCATCCTCACACACACCAGCTCATCGAGCTCAAGAACACCTCTCCTCAAGAGGCAGTTCATCCATTGTACTAGTTCATCCCTAGCCCTCGAGGCAATCCACCACCACCACATTAGAGTAGGGTATTACACCACAATGATGGCCCGGACCAGTATAAACCTCTATGTCTCGTGTTCCTTGGGTTCGTCGAGCTAGGCCATGGGATTGTCAATCGAGCAAACCAGCAAGGAGGGATACTTCGTGCGCACCCCAGTGTCCGGACCCCAAGGGTTAACTGGAACCCACGATCCGATAGTTGTTCCATTGTGTATTCAAAAACACACCTCTCCATACATATGTTTGGGCCACACACATGCAGTGGTTGTCTTCAAAGACTAGCTACTTGCGTGATTATTGGCGAGGTAGCCCATCTCCAGGGTCGCATGGACGGCCATCACTTTGACCAACAACAAGAGAGAGGTTGTACGACCAAGGTGGATTATTCTTGGTCCGTTTTATGATCCATCTTGGTGAGATGCCTCTTTGGCCCGCCGATTGAAAGTGTGTGGGGGCTGCTACTTCGCACTTTGCTAGGTGAACCTCGATTGGGGGGCATGCATTCATAGCTTAGGATTCCCTTCGTCCCGACACGAGGGGGGCTGCTAGATACTTCGCACTTTGCTAGGCGAACATCGGTTGGGGGGCATGCATTCATAGCTTAGGATTCGCTTTGTGCCGACACGAGGGAGGCAAGCAATACCGTGCGCTTTGCGAGATAGGTGCCACATCGAAGTTGCATTTGGTATTTGAACATCAAACCACCCTTTTCATACATAAATTTGGTCCACATGCAAGTGTGTTCGTGTTCCGACCCTCTCATGTGTCATTTTTTGCCAAATTTATGAACATTAGACAAGTCGGATGACGCAACAGACACGGTTCACTCAAACTAACCGTGTGCCACATCGGTGCCCCTGTCACGCACACATCCGCACAGTACATTGGGCTCCATGAGGCTTCCCCTCTCAAAAATATCTATCTGCTTGCAGCTTTTTTCTGTTTGATAGCACACAGTTATTGTGTTTTGACCGTGTGTGATGTTTCTTGTTCCCAATCCCGCCTGCATCCCTCGAAAATATCTGCCCGCCTTGAGGAATTTTCTGTTTCATAACACACGATTGTTATCTCTGGACCGTGTGCGATACACCATCATCAAAAATTTCAATAGCCCCGGCATTTCACTCCCGCGTAGTAAAAAATTTAGTACCCGCGTCATTTCCTCAAACACACCCCCCTCCATACACACACACACACCAAAACCTCCTCGGGCGCACGCACACACACACCCTCTCCCTTGCTGGAAATCCTAGCAAGGTCTTCGCCGCCGCCGCAAGGCCTCCATGGTCAACATCTGCCGGTTTGCCCGTGAAGCTTACCCACCGATCTCCATACCCAGGTGATGACCACTACACAACCTTCTTCTTGTAGACGTTGTTGGGCCTCCAATTGCATAGGTTTGTAGGAGAGTAGAAAATTTCCCTCAAGTGGATGACCTAAGGTTTATCAATCCGTGGGAGGCATAGGATGAAGATGGTCTCTCTCGAACAACCCTGCAACCAAATAGAAAAGAGTCTCTTGTGTCCCCAACGCACCCAATACAATGGTAAATTGTATAGGTGCACTAGTTCGGCGAAGATATGGTGATACAAGTGCAATATGGATGGTAGATATAGGTTTTTGTAATCTGAAAATATAAAAACAGCAAGGTAATTAATGATAAAACTGAGCGAAAACAGTATTGCAATGCGTTGAAACAAGGCCTAGGGTTCATACTTTCACTAGTGCAAGTTCTCTCAACAATAATAACATAATTGGATCATATAACAATCCCTCAACATGCAACAAAGAGTCACTCCAAAGTCACTAATAGCGGAGAACAAATGAAGAGATTATTGTAGGGTACGAAACCACCTCAAAGTTATCCTTTCTGATCTATATATTCAAAAGTTCGTAGTAAAATAAAACAAAGCTATTCTTTCTGTTCAATCTATCGTAGAGTTCGTACTAGAATAACACCTTAAGACACAAATCAACCAAAACCCTAATGTCACCTAGATACTCTAGTGTCACCTCAAGTATCCGTGGGTATTGATTATACGATATGCATCACACAATCTAAGATTCATCTATTAAACCAGCACAAAGAACTTCAAAGAGTGCCCCAAAGTTTCTACCGGAGAGTCAAGATGAAAACGTGTGCCAACCCCTATGCATAAGTTCACGAGATCACGGAACTCGCAAGTTGATTGCTACCTCTTTTAGCACTGCGTTGGTTTTCCCCGAAGAGGAAGGGATGATGCAGCAAAGTAGCGTAAGTATTTCCCTCGGTTTTTGAGAACCAAGGTATCAATCCAGTAGGAGGCTACGCGTGAGTCCCTCGCACCTGCACAAAACAAATAAATCCTCGCAACCAACACAAATAGGGGTTGTCAATCCCTATAGGGCCACTTACGAGAGTGAGATCTGATAGATATGATAAGATAATATTTTTGGTATTTTTGTGATAAAGATGCAAAGTAAAATAAAGGCAAAGTAAATAACTAAGTAGTAGGAGATCAATATGATAAAGATAGACCCGGGGGGGGCATAGGTTTCACTAGTGGCTTCTCTCGAGAGCATAAGTATTCTACGGTGGGTGAACAAATTACTATTGAGCAATTGACAGAATTGAGCATAGTTATGAGAATATCTAGGTATAATCATGTATATAGGCATCATGTCCGAGACAAGTAGACTGACTCCTGCCTGCATCTACTACTATTACTCCACTCATCGACCGCTATCCAGCATGCATCTAGAGTATTAAGTAAAAACAGAGTAACGCCTTAAGCAAGATGACATGATGTAGAGGGATAGACTCATGCAATATGAAGAAAACCCCATCTTGTTATCCTTGATGGCAACAATACAATACGTGCCCTGCTGTCCTTACTGTCACCGGGAAAGCACGCCGCAAGATTGAACCCAAAGCTAAGAACTTCTCCCATTGCAAGAAAGATCAATCTAGTAGGCCAAACCAAACTGATAATTCGAAGAGACTTTCAAAGATAACCAATCATACATAAAAGAATTCAGAGAAGATTCAAATATTATTCATAGATAGACTTGATCATAAACCCACAATTCATCGGTCTCAACAAACACACCGCAAAAAGAAGATTACATCGAATAGATCTCCACAAGAGAGGGGGAGAACATTGTATTGAGATCCAAAAAGAGAGAAGAAGCCATCTAGCTACTAACTATGGACCCGTAGGTCTCAGGTAAACTACTCACACTTCATCGGAGAGGCTATGGTGTTGATGTAGAAGCCCTCCATGATCGATGCCCCCTCCGGCGGAGCTCTGGAACAGGCCCCAAGATGGGATCTCGTGGATACAGAAAGTTGCGGCAGTGGAATTAGGGTTTTGGCTCCGTATATGATCGTTTGGGGGTATGTGGGTATATATAGGAGGAAGAAGTACATCGGTGGAGCAGCAGGGGGCCCACGAGGGTGGAGGGCGCGCCTGGGGGGTAGGCGCGCCCCCCTACCTCGTGGCCTCCTGTTACGTGTCTTGACGTAGGGTCCAAGTCTCCTGAGTTGTATTCGATGAGAAAATCACGTTCCTGAAGGTTTCATTCCGTTTGGACTCCGTTTGATATTCCTTTTCTTCAAAACCCTAAAACAGGCAAAAAACAACAATTCTGGGTTGGGCCTCCGGTTAATAGGTTAGTCCCAAAAATAATATAAAAGTGGATAATAAAGCCCAATAATGTCCAAAACAGTAGATAATATAGCATGGAGCAATCAAAAATTATAGATACGTTGGAGACGTATCAAGCATCCCCAAGCTTAATTCATGCTCGTCCTCGAGTAGGTAAATGATAAAAATAGATTTTTTGATGCGGAGTGCTACTTGGCATAATTTTAATGTAATTCTTCTTAATTGTGGTATGAATATTCAGATCCAAAAGATTCAAGACAAAAGTTCATATTGACATAAAAATAATAATACTTCAAGCATACTAACAAAGCAATTATGTCTTCTCAAAATAACATGGCTAAAGAAAGTTATCCCTACAAAATCATATAGTCTGGCTATACTCTATCTTCACCACACAAAATATTTAAATCATGCACAACCCCGATGACAAGCCAAGCAATTGTTTCATACTTTTGACATTCTCAAAACTCTTTCAATCTTCACGCAATACATGAGAGTGAGCAATGGATATAGCACTATAGGTGGAACAGAGTGGTGGTTGTAGAGAAGACAAAAGGGGGAAGATAGTCTCACATCAACTAGGCGTATCAACGGGCTATGGAGATGCCCATCAATAGATATTAATGTGACTGAGTAGGGATTGCCATGCAACGGATGCACTAGAGCTATAAGTATATGAAAGCTCAAAAAAAAGAAACTAAGTGGGTGTGCATCCAACTTGCTTGCTCATGAAGACCTAGGGCAATTTGAGGAAGCCCATCATTGGAATATACAAGCCAAGTTCTATAATGAAAGATTCCCACTAGTATATGAAGGTGATAACATGAGAGACTCTCTACTATGAAGATCATGGTGCTACTTTGAAGCACAAGTGTGGTAAAAGGATAGTAACATTGTCCCTTCTCTCTTTTTCTCTCATATATTTTTTTCTTTGGGCCTTTTCTCTTTTTTTATGGCCTCTTTTCTTTCTCCTTTTTTTATTTGGGCTTCTTTGGCCTCTTTTATTTATTTTTCGTCCGGAGTCTCATCCCGACTTGTGGGGGAATCATAGTCTCCATCATCCTTTCCTCACTTGGGGCAATGATCTAATAATGATGATCATCACACTTTTATTTTTCTTACAACTCAACAATTACAACTCGATACTTAGAACAAAATATGACTCTATATGAATGCCTCCGGCGGTGTACCGGGATATGCAATATGACAATGATGAAGCGTGTCATTGTAAACGGAACGGTGGAAAGTTGCATGGCAATATATCTCGGAATGGCTATGGAAATGCCATGATAGGTAGGTATGGTGGCTGTTTTGAGGAAGGTATATGGTGGGTGTATGATACCGGCGAAAGGTGCGCGGTATTAGAGAGGCTAGCAAAGGTGGAAGGGTGAGAGTGCGTATAATCCATGGACTCAACATTAGTCATAAAGAACTCATATACTTATTGCAAAAATCTACAAGTTATCAAAGCAAAGTATTACGCGCATGCTCCTAGGGGGATAGATTGGCAGGAAAAGACCATCGCTCGTCCCCGACCGCCACTCATAAGGAAGACAATCAATAAATAAATCATGCTCCGACTTCATGACATAACGGTTCACCATACGTGCATGCTACAGGAATCACAAGATTCAACACAAGTATTTCTCAAATTCACAACTACTCAACTAGCACAACTCTAATATCACCATCTTTATATCTCAAAACAATTATCAAGTATCAAACTTCTCATAGTATTCAACACACTCATAAGAAAGTTTTATTATTAATCTTGCATCCCAAGCATATTAGGATTTTAAGCAAATTACCATGCTATTAAGACTCTCAAAATAATCTAAGTGAAGCATGAGAGATCACTAGTTTCTATAAAACAAATCCACCACCGTGCTCTAAAAGATATAAAAGAAGCACTAGAGCAAAATTATATAACTCAAAAGATATAAGCGAAGCAATAGAGTATTCTAACAAATTCCAAATCATGTATGGCTCTCTCAAAAGGTGTGTATAGCAAGAATGATTGTGGTAAACTAACAAGCAAAGACTCAAATCATACAAGACGCTCCAAGCAAAACACATATCACGTGGTAAATAAAAATATAGCTCCAAGTAAAGTTGCCGATAGAAGTAGATGAAAGAGGGGATGCCTTCCGGGGCATCCCCAAGCATTGCCTTTTAGGTGTCCTTAGATTATCTTGGGGGTGCCATGAGAATCCCCAATCTTAGGCTCTTTCCATTCCTTGTTAAATAATCCATCAAATCTTTACCCAAAACTTGAAAACTTTACAACACAAAACTTAAAGTAGAAAATCTCGTGAGCTCCGTTAGCGAAAGAAAACAAAAGACCACTTCAAGGTACTGCAATGAACTCATTATTTATTTATATGGGTGTTATACCTAATATATTCCAACTTCTCTATGGTTTATAAACTATTTTACTAGCCATAGATTTATCAAAATAAGCAAACAACACACGAAAAACAGAATCTGTCAAAAACAGAACAGTCTGTAGTAATCTGTAGCTAGCGCAAGATCTGAATCCCAAAAATTCTAAAATAAATTTCTGTACGTGAGTAATTTATCTATTAATCATCTATAAAAAGAATTAACTAAATATCACTCTCCAAACAAAAATGACAGCAGTTCTCGTGAGCGCTAAAGTTTCTGTTTTTTACAGCAAGTTCAACAAGCCTTTCCCCAAGTCTTCCCAACGGTTCTACTTGGCACAAACACTAATTAAACACAAAAACACAACCAAAACATAGGCTAGATAATTTATTTATTACTAAACAAGAGCAAAAATCAAGTAATAAAAATAAAATTGGGTTGCCTCCCAACAAGCGCTATCGTTTAACGCCCCTAGCTAGGCATAACAAGCAAGAATAGATCTAGGTATTGCCATCTTTGGTAGGCAATCCATAAGTGGCTCTCATAATAGATTAATAAGGTAATTTAATTTTATCTCTAGGAAAGTGTTCCATGCCTTTCCTTAATGGATATTGGAATCTAATATTTCCTTCCTTCATATCAATAATTGCACCAATCGTTCTAAGGAAAGGTCTACCAAGAATAATAGGACATGAAGGATTGCAATCTATGTCAAGAACAATAAAATCTACGGGCACATAATTCCTATTTGAAACAATAAGAACATCATTAATTCTTACCATAGGTTTCTTAATAGTGGAATCCGCAAGGTGCAAGTTTAGAGAGCAATCATCAAAATCACGGAAACCTAACAAATCACACAAAGTCTTTGGAATCGTGGAAACACTAGCACCCAAATCATATAAAGCATAGCATTCATGATCTTTAATTTTAATTTTAATAGTTGGTTCCCACTCATCATAAAGTTTTCTAGGGATATAAACTTCCAATTCAAGTTTTTCTTCATAAGATTGCATCAAGGCATCAACGATATGTTTAGTAAATGCTTTATTTTGACTATAAGCGTGAGGAGAATTTAGCACGGATTGCAACAAGGAAATACAATAATCAAAGAGCAATTTTCCTAGTTAAATTCCTTGAAATCCGTAATAGTGGGTTTAGCAACATCTAGGGTTTTAATTTCTCCAATCCCACTTTTATCGAATTTAGCATCAAGATCAAAAGATTCAGAATTCTTGGAACGCCTTCTAGGTAAAGGTGGATCATATTCAGTCCCATCATTATCAAGATTCATATTGCAAAACAAAGATTTAATATGGGACACATCAATAACTTTTAGATCTTCATCATTATTTTCATAGGAACTAGGAGAACACGCTTTTACAAAGGCATCTTTCTTAGCATGCATCCTAGCGGTTCTTTCTTTTCACTCATCAATGGAAATTCTCATGGCTTTGGGAGACTTATTGATATCATGCTTAGGTGGAATAGATCTAAGTTTCAAAGAATCAACATCAAGAGCAATTCTATCAACGTTCCTAGCCAAATCATCAATCTTAAGCATTTTTTATTCAATCATAGGATTAAAATTCTTTTGCGAAGTAATAAATTCTTTAATATTAGATTCAAAATCAGAGGGCATCTTATTTTAATTTCCATAAGAATTATTGTAGGAATTACCATAATTATTAGAGGGATTACTAGGATAAGGCCTAGGATTGAAATTTCCTCTATACGCATTGTTATCAAAATTGTTCCTACCAACAAAATTCACATCCATAGATTCATTATTATTCTCAATCAAAGTAGACAAGGGCATATCATTAGGATCAGAAGAAACACTCTTATTAGCAAATAATTTCATTGTCCATATAAATTTCTGTCCATCCAAAAATCCCCAAATAATTCTTATAAATTTTTTGGGTCATATATTCCTCAAATATGGCAAAATATTTCATTGTTCATATTCCTCATCATGCTCAATAAATTCATTTCCTATTCTGTCCTAAATGGCACATTGTGAAGCAAGTGCTATTTATCTTTGCCCATTTGTCACCAAGCTTTTTGGGCATGATATATCATCCAAATAATTGCCCTGTGCCAAAATTCATCTTTATTTTCCTAGCCGAACTTCCTCAGTGATTTTTCAAGGTTCCTGTCTGAGGGAAGCCTTTGTGAAGGAAGTGCTAGCTAGGTTTATCCAAATGAGTTTAAATTTTGCACACTCCTTCATGTGCTCATATTATCTCACTCCTACAAATTTCAGCTCCATCCCTTGATCTATGTGAGCACAACATCAAATCTTTGATTCTGTCAATATTTTCAGGTTGTGAAGCAAGTATATTATATATTGCTTCATTTTACCTGAAAAATTACCAGAGAATTATCCTATCTATATAACTTTTCTCCACCAAATTTGGCATCAATTCATGAAGAAAATATTTCTTTAGAATTCTTGCAAGTTTCTGGTCAGCAAGGATGTTTGTGAAGCAAGTACTATTTTGGTAAAACCAATTGGTATGAAATTTTTACATCACCTTTATATGGCCAAATCACTAATCCCTGACAAGTTTTACCTCAAGTGGTTACTCCATGTGAGTGCATCATCCAAATATTGATTTCGGACACATAATGTGAGTTACAAAGCAACTATGTTAGTTTGTGCTCCGTTATGCCTCAAAACCTCCAGGATCATAGTTCCTTCCTTAGTTAATCACCGTAGACAAACTCTTTGGCTCCAGTAAAATCCCTGTTGATCACCAGTGTTCACCCAAGTTTACTGCAGTAAACTTCAGAGGGTGATTTCCAGTTAACCATATCACTTTTAACCAAGCTACCACTGCGGTTGCAACCTCCCCTGGATGGACTACGCCCTAGACAACGTTTGCCAACCCTTGGCATCTTCTCCTCGCCAGTCTGCGCGGTGACCACCGCTTTGGCATGCAATGGCCGCGTCCAGAATGACTTCTTGCTCGGGCCCCTCCTCTGCTCAGCGTCTTAGCGAGCGTGAGCATGTCTAGTAGATTTATCGCGTTCTCGCCGTCCTCCTAGACCTCTTTACCTCTCCGTAAAAACCCCTCACCGATGCCCACCGACACTCGCCGCCGAGCGCCCACGGGCGCACTGTGGTCAACCGAGCTTTAAATGGCGCTCAGCTTCTTCCTCTGCTTCTCCGTTGGCCGCCTCTGCCCCGTGAGAGTCTCCCCGATGCATCCCTCGTCGCCTGCTTTCGAGCCCATGCACGAGCACACGCGTCCGCGGCGCCGGCCACGCGTCCGCGGCAACGACAGCTCGGCTCCCCCTCCCCTCGGCTATATAAGCCACCCCGAGCTCCCTCGACCACACCAGAAGCCTCACTCCTCTTCCCTAGTCCCCCCGAGGCCCTTCCCCGGGCACCAGAACCCCTCCTCGACCTCCATTGCCACCGTGGCCTCCGTTCGGCTCCGCTCAAATTCGAGCTGGGCAGTGCCCCTCCCCCTCTCGTTCCACCACCAGTAGAATCCTCCTCCACCTAGACTTCGCCCCCATGCTCTCCCTCCCCTCCGGTGGCCTTCTGCCATGAGCTCGCCGCCGACCGAAGATCGCCGTCCGCCGCGGCTGGCCTCCCGCTCAGCCGAGCTCTTCCCCATGGCTGCATCTTGCCTGGATGGATCCGCCTCGTCGCGCTGATCACTCCCGTAGGTCGCACGCCGCGAGGGGTGGCCAGAGTCGCCGGGAATCCGCGTCAGGCCGCCGGTCTCGTCTCTGCATCTCGGGCGAGCGGGAGGAGGAAGAAGGAGCCAGGCCAGGCGGGCCCCATCTCCACTCGGCCCCACCTGTCGGCGGGTAGGCATTGACCCCGCCTGCCTAGCTGGATAAGTGACGGGCCCCACAGCCCATGGGAACCGCCGGTCAGCGACCACGCACCCGGTCCCGCCTCTGCCTAGTCACATAAGTGGACACATATCATCCGGGATGCGTTTTCCTGTCCAGAAAGCGTACTTTGGTTAACTGCGACTAGAAATACGTTTCTCTTTTCTGAAAACGTATTTCAGCCGTAGGCGCTTTCAGTTTTTCTGTTTAGGCCCAGGCTGAAAAATATTTCTTTACAGATGGGTCCCTGGTAGAAAAATAGCTATATCTTTTTGCTCACAACTCCAAATGAGGTGATTCCAAAGCCCACTTCTTCGTTTCCTCGAGCCCGTTCTGTTGGTATCATTTTAATTATGTTTCAACATTCTGAAAATGACTATTTTGCCCTTGCCATTAATCAGCCCCCTCCGAGAGAGATCTGTTTCCCGCGATCCGTTCCGCGAGCTTCTCGCACTTCTTCTCGGTGATTTCTTCCACCCCCAGGCAAGCCACACCCTCCATTTGCATGATTGCAATGCAGTGACATGGTTTATTTATTTGAATTCGTTTAAAACATTGCATTAGCTATGTATGATCTATTCATGGCATGACTCGGAGTATTGTTTTGATGTTGATATTGCCATGATATTGCTTGGAGTTCTAGGACTTATATTTTGATGATTATGTGGGTGACATGTGCCTTTGGATTCTTAGTGGCTATTATGATTATGTTCATGATGGTAATATGCTTTGGAGTATTACTTTGGATGACATGTTGCCTTTGGATTCTTAGTGGCTAGTATGATTATTGTCACGATGGTATCTGTTATTATCTTGGAGCACTACTTTGAATATCATGTTGCCTTTGGATTATTAGTGGCTAGTGTTATTTTCATCATGATATTATGTTATGGAATATGATGATGGAGATGATGCTTGCATGTGGACCATAGCTGGATAGTTATTTGAGTAGTAGTATTATCGTTCTTGGGTTCATCATGATAGTAGTGTTATACTGTCCTCAGAGTATTTTGGTATGATGATATTAAGATTTGGATTATTTGTTGGATATTGCTATGACTTGGATTATAGGTTAATAGATGATATCGGAGTATCAGTCATTACTATTATATTTTGGGAATGAATTCCGTCATTAAGTTGGTCAGGTGCCACCGAACCGGGCTTTTCCAGTGCAACCACATTTGCCTTTATGGGAAGGCCCTAATGTGGTCTACTGTCGTGCATCTCGCCGGTGCCTCCAACTAGGGAAGGTTATGGGTGCGCACTACCCTGATCAGGTAGGCGAACATAAGCCTTGTGTGACCGTTGTTGTTGTTATGTGCACGGTCCCCGTGAGGGACATTTTGGCCACGACGGTGGTTGTTGTGTCTTTGGTAGACACGGGGCCACCCAGGACTAGCCCAGTTGGGGTCGGAGTGGCCGGGAGAGTGTCATGGCAGTAGATCGGTTTTGTCGGAACGCCGTTGGTCCACCCGAATGGGAGTGCGAGGCCATGGGTTCCGTGGTGTGTGTAAAGTGTGCTACCTCTGCAGAGTGTGTATTTAAATCTATCGATAGCCACGTCCTCGGTCATGGGCAAGGGTTCGTACTAGGTCACACCGTTCGATCAACACTCACATGACGGAATGACTTATAGGTGATATATTTATATGTTGATATGTTGAGCACTACAGATTGGCAGGATGTTGATGATGATGTTGGAGACCAAGTGTTGGTCATGGTAGTGATCGCCGGAAGGATCACCGTTTGAGACCAAGTGTTGTTCATGGTTGTGATCGCCGAAAAGATCACCGTTTGGTTTTGATCACGAGGTGATCGAGATGGTATATTTCTTGGCCGGTTAGCCAAGAGAGATATGGTTATGGAGATCTGAGATGGTGATTTATTAGTATTGTATCAGTTTCATACCATCCTTAGTAGTTGTTTCATCATGGTAGTTGTTAAATAATTAACCTGTTAATGCTATGTTATTGTATTGCCTTGATGTTTATGGTTGTTGTGAGCTTGCAAGTACATTCAATGTACTGACCTGGCATGTCATGCCAGATTGCAGGTGATGCCATGATTGCTTGATTGCTTGTCGATGGTTGCCGTGCGTGCGAGCTAGATCGTGTCCCAGCCAGAGTCCCTGCGGAGTGGAGTTCACCACCTTCGTCGTTGTTCTGCTGCTAGAAGTATTCCGCTGCTACAAGTTGTTCTGCTGCTAGCATAGAGCAAGTGTAGTATCGCAGGCGTAGTGTCACTATGCTGATGTGCTTCTTTGTAACATCAGACCCTGGTATTATTATTCTTGTAATAAGAGCTGATTTGTTCTATGTCAAGCAGTCTCGTATTCCAGAGACTTCTCCTCGATCTCTGGGCTGGAATACGGGGCGTTCTGGTTTCTCTGAGTCGGGGTGTCACATCAACTCCTTGAACTTGTCGAAAACCTTTCGCAACAAGTCGAGCTTTGTAGACAGTAACATTGCCGTCAGCGTCAGTCTTCTTCTTGAAGATCCATTTATTCTCTATGGCCTGCCGATCATCGAACAAGTCAACCAAAGTCCATACTTTGTTCTCATACATGGATCCCATCTTAGATTTCATGGCCTCAAGCCATTTTGTAGAATCTGGGCTCATCATTGCTTCCTCATAGTTTGTAGGTTTGTCATGGTCAAGTAACATGACTTCCAGAATAGGATTACCGTACCACTCTGGTGCGGATCTTACTCTGGTTGACCTACGAGTTTCGGTACTAACTTGATCAGAAGTTTCATGATCATCACCATTAGCTTCTTCACTTACTGGTGTAGGAATCACTAGAACTGGTTTCAGTGATGAACTACTTTCCAATAAGGGAGAAGGTACAATTACCTCGTCAAGTTCTACTTTCCTCCCACTCACTTCTTTCGAGGGAAACTCCTTCTCTAGAAAGGATCCTTTCTTAGCAACGAATATCTTGCCTTTGGATCTATGATAGAAGGTGTACCCAACAGTCTCCTTTGGGTATCCTATGAAGACACATTTCTCCGATTTGGGTTCGAGCTTATCAGGTTGAAGTTTCTTCACATAAGCATCGCAGCCCCAAACTTAAAGAAACAATAACTTGGGTTTCTTGGCAAACCACAGTTCATAAGGTGTTGTCTCAACGGATTTAGATGGTGCCCTATTTAACGTGAATGCAGCCGTCTCTAAAGCATAACCCCAAAATGATAGCGGTAAATCAGTAAGAGACATCATAGATCGCACCATATCTAGTAAAGTACGATTACGACGTTCGGACACACCATTACGCTATGGTGTTCCGGGTGGCGTGAGTTGCAAAACTATTCCGCATTGTTTCAAATGAAGACAGAACTCGTAACTCAAATATTCTCCTCCAGGATCAGATCGTAGAAACTTTATTTTCTTGTTACGATGATTTTCCACTTCACTCTGAAATTCTTTGAACTTTTCAAATGTTTCAGACTTATGTTTCATTAAGTAGATATACCCATATCTGCTCAAATCATCTGTGAAGGTGAGAAAATAACGATATCTGCCGCAAGCCTCAATGTTCATTGGACCACATACATCAGTATGTAATTATGTATGATTTCCAATAACTCTGTTGCTCGCTCCATTGTTCCAGAGAATGGAGTTTTAGTCATCTTGCCCATGAGGCATGGTTCGCAAGTACCAAGTGATTCATAATCAAGTGATTCCAGAAGTCCATCAGAATGGAGTTTCTTCATGCGCTTTACACCAATATGACCCAAACGGCAGTGCCACAAATAAGTTGCACTATCATTATCAACTCTGCATATTTTGGCTTCAATACTATGAACATGTGTATCACTACTATCAAGATTTAGCAAAAATAGACCACTCATCAAGGGTGCATGACCATAAAAGATATTACTCATATAAATAGAACAACCATTATTCTCTGATTTAAATGAATAACCGTCTCGCATCAAACAAGATCCAGATATAATGTTCATGCTCAACGCTGGCACCAAATAACAATTATTTAGGTCTAAAACTAACCCCGGAGGTAGGTGTAGAAGTAGCGTGCCGACGGCGATCACATCGACTTTGGAACCATTTCCCACGCGTATCATCACCTCGTCCTTAGCCAATCTTCGCTTAATCCGTAGCCCTGTTTCGAGTTAAAAATGGTAGCAATTGAACCAGTATCAAATACCCAGGCACTACTGCGAGCATTAATAAGGTACACATCAATAACATGTATATCAAATATACCTTTCACTTTGCCATCCTTCTTCTCCGCCAAATACTTGGGGCAGTTCTGCTTCCAGTGACCAGTCCCTTTGTAGTAGAAGCACTCAGTCTCAGGCTTAGGTCCAGACTTGGGTTTCTTCACTTAAGCAGCAACTGGCTTGCTGTTCTTCTTGAAGTTCCCTTTCTTCCCTTTACCCTTTTTCTTGAAACTGGTGCTCTTGTTGACCATCAACACTTGATGCTCCTTCTTGATTTCTACCTCCGTAGCCTTTAGCATTGCGAAGAGCTCAGGAATCATCTTATCCATCCCTTGCATATTATAGTTCATCACGAAGCTCTTGTAGCTTGGTGGCAGTGATTAAAGAACTCTGTCAATGACACTATCATTGGGAAGATTAACTCCCAGCTGAGTCAAGTGGTTGTGGTTGTCGGCATTCTGGGAACAAGGGCCCCCAGACTTGCCTGCATGCGGCCCACGGCGTGGCTCTGCGAGCGGGCCCGTACGGCCCATCTTCACCAGCAAAGACTCAAGACCCTCGTGCTACCTCTTGAGCACTGCGTTGGTTTTCCCCGAAGAGGAAGGGATGATGCAGCAAAGTAGCGTAAGTATTTCCCTCAGTTTTGAGAACCAAGGTATCAATCCAGTAGGAGGCTACGCGCGAGTCCCTCGTACCTGCACAAAACAAATAAATCCTTGCAACCAACGCGAATAGGGGTTGTCAATCCCTACACGGCCACTTACGAGAGTGAGATCTCATAGATATGATAAGATAATATTTTTGGTATTTTTGTGATAAAGATGCAAAGTAAAATAAAGGCAAAGTAAAAATCAAAGGAAAGAACTAAGTAGTAGGAGATTAATATGATAAAGATAGACCCGGGGGCCATAGGTTTCACTAGTGGCTTCTCTCGAGAGCATAAGTATTCTACGGTGGGTGAACAAATTATTGTTGAGTAATTGACAGAATTGAGCATAGTTATGAGAATATCTAGGTATGATCATGTATATAGGCATCACATCCGAGACAAGTAGACTGACTCCTGCCTGCATCTACTACTATTACCCCATTCATCGACCGCTATCCAGCATGCATCTAGAGTATTAAGTTAAGAACAGAGTAACGCCTTAAGCAAGATGACATGATGTAGAGGGATAAACTCATGCAATATGATGAAAACCCCATCTTATTATCCTCGATGGCAACAATGCAATACGTGCCTTATTGCCCCTACTGTCACTGGGAAAGGACACCGCAAGACTGAACCCAAAGCTAAGCACTTCTCCCATTGCAAGAAAGATCAATCTAGTAGGCCAAACCAAACTGATAATTCGAAGAGACTTGCAAAGATAACCAATCATACATAAAAGAATTCAGAGAAGATTCAAATATTGTTCATAGATAGACTTGATCATAAACCCACAATTCATCGGTCTCAACAAACACACCGCAAAAATAAGATTACATCGAATAGTTCTCCACAAGAGAGGGGGAGAACATTGTATTGAGATCCAAAAAGAGAGAAGAAGCCATCTAGCTAATAACTATGGACCCGTAGGTCTGAGGTAACACACTTCATCGGAGGGGCTATGGTGTTGATGTAGAAGCCCTCCGTGATCGATGCCCCCTTTAGCGGAGCTCCGGAACAGGCCCCGAGATGGGATCTCGTGGATACAGAAAGTTGCGGCAGTGGAATTAGGTTTTTGGCTCCGTATCTGGTCGTTTGGGGGTACGTAGGTATATATAGGAGGAAGGAGTACGTCGGTGGAGCAACAGGGGGCCCACGAGGGTGGAGGGCACGCCGGGGGGTAGGCGCCCCCCCACCTCGTGGCCTCCTCTTTTGTGTCTTGACGTAGGGTCCAAGTCTCCCGGGTCTTGTTCGTTGAGAAAATCACGTTCCTGAAGGTTTCATTCCGTTTGGACTCCGTTTGATATTCCTTTTCTTCGAAACACTAAAACAGGCAAAAACAGCAATTCTGGGTTGGGCCTCCTGTTAATAGGTTAGTCCCAAAAATAATATAAAATTGGATAATAAAGCCCAATAATGTCCAAAACAATAGATAATATAGCATGGAGCAATCAAAAATTATAGATACGTTGGAGACGTATCAAGCATCCCCAAGCTTAATTCATGCTCGTCCTTGAGTAGGTAAATGATAAAAACAGAATTTTTGATGTGGAGTGCTACTTGGCATAATTTTAATGTAATTCTTCTTAATTGTGGTATCAATATTCAGATCCGAAAGATTCAAGACAAAAGTTCATATTGACATAGAAATAATAATACTTCAAGCATACTAACAAAGCAATTATGTCTTCTCAAAATAACATGGCCAAAGAAAGTTCATCCCTACAAAATCATATAGTTTAGTCATGCTCCATTTTCGTCACACAAGAATGCTCTCATCATGCACAACCCCGATAAAAAGCCAAGCAATTGTTTCATACTTTAGTAATCTCAAACCTATAAACTTTCACGCAATATATGAGCGCGAGCCATGGACATAGCACTATGGGTGGAATAGAATATAATGAGGGGGTTATGTGGAGAAGACAAAAAGGAGAAAGTCTCACATCAATGAGGCTAATCAATGGGCTATGGAGATGCCCACCGATTGATGTTGATGCAAGGAGTAGGGATTGCCATGCAACGGATGCACCAGAGCTATAAATGTATGAAAGCTCAACAAAAGAAACTAAGTGGGTGTGCATCCAACTTGCTTGCTCATGAAGACCTAGGGCACTTGAGGAGGCCCATTGTTGGAATATACAAGCCAAGTTCTATAATGAAAATTCCCACTAGTATATGAAAGTGACAAAACAAGAGACTCTCTTTCATGAAGATTATGGTGCTACTTTGAAGCACAAGTGTGGCAAAGGATAGTAACATTGTTCCTTCTCTCTTTTTCTCTCATTTTTTGGCCTTCTCTTTTTTATGGCCTTTCTCTTTTTTATGGCCTTTCTCTTTTTTTGGCGTTTCTCTTTTTTTTATAATTCCTCACTTTGGACAATGCTCTAGAAAATGATGATCCTCACACTTCTATTTATTTACAACTCAATGATTACAACTCAATACTAGAACAAAAGATGACTCTATATGAATGCCTCCGGCGGTGTACCGGGATATGCAATGGACCAAGAGTGACATGTATGCAAGAATTATGAACGGCGGCTTTGCCACAAATACTATGTCAACTACATGATCATGCTAAGCAATATGACAATAATGAATGTGTCATGATAAACGGAACAGTGGAAATTTTCATGGCAATATATCTCGGAATGGCTATGGAAATGCCATAATAGGTAGGTATGGTGGCTGTTTTGAGGAAGATATAAGGAGGTTTATGTGTGAAAGAGCGTATCATATCACGGGGTTTGGATGCACCGGCGAAGTTTGCGCCAACTCTCAATGTGAGGAAGGGCAATACACGGTACTGAAGAGGCTAGCAAGGATGGAAGGGTGAGAGTGTGTATAATCCATGGACTCAACATTAGTCATAAAGAACTCACATACTTATTGAAAAATCTACAAGTCATCGAAAACCTCGGCACTATGCGCATGCTCCTAGGGGGATAGATTGGTAGGAAAAGACCATCGCTCGTCCCCGACCGCCACTCATAAGGAGGACAATCAAATAACACCTCATGTTTCAAATTTGTTACATAATGTTTACCATACGTGCATGCTACGGGACTTGCAAACTTCAACACAAGCATTTCTCAATTTCACAACTACTCAACTAGCACGACTTTGATATTATTACCTCCATATCTCAAAACAATCATCAAGCATCAAACTTTTCTTAGTATTCAAAACACTCATAAGAAAATTTTACTAATCTTGAATACCTAGCATATTAGGATTTTAAGCAAATTACCATGCTATTTAAGACTCTCAAGATAATCTAAGTGAATCATGATAGATCAATAGTTTCTATAAAACAAATCCACCACCGTACTCTAAAAGATATAAGTGAAGTACTAGAAAAACTATATAACTCAAAAGATATAAGCGAAGCACAAAGAGTATTCTAGCAAACTCCAAATCATGTATGGCTCTCTCAAAACATGTGTACAGAAAGGATGATTGTGGTAAACTAAAAAGTAAAGACTCAAATCATACAAGACGCTCCAAGCAAAACACATATCATGTGGCGAATAAAAATATAGCTCCAAGTAAAGTTACCGATAGAAATAGACGAAAGAGGGGATGCCTTCCGGGGCATCCCCAAGCTTTGGCTATTAGGTGTCCTTAGATTATCTTGGGGGTGCCATGGGAATCCCCAATCTTAGGCTCTTGCCACTCCTTGTTCCATAATCCATCAAATCTTTACCCAAAACTTGAAAACTTCACAACACAAAACTCAAAGTAGAAAATCTCGTGAGCTCCGTTAGCGAAAGAAAACAAAATACCACTTCAAGGTACTGTAATGAACTCATTCTTTATTTATATTAGTGTTAAACCTACTGTATTCTAACTTCCCTATGGTTCATAAACTATTTTACTAGCCATAGATTCATCAAAATAAGCAAACAACACACAAAAAACAGAATTTGTCAAAAACAGAACAGTCTGTAGTAATCTGTAGCTAGCGCAAGATATGGAACCCCAAAATTTCTAAAATAAATTGCTCTACGTGAGGAATTTATCTATTAATCATCTTAAAAAAGAATTAACTAAATAGAACTTTCCAAATAAAAATGGCAGAAGTTCTCGTGAGCGTTAAAGTTTCTATTTTTTACAGCAAGTGTAACAAGACTTTCCCCAAGTCTTCCCAACGGTTCTACTTGGCACAAACACTAATTAAACACAAAAAAACAACCAAAACATAGGCTATATAAATTATTTATTACTAAACAGGAGCAAAAGGCAAGGAATAAAAATAAAATTGGGTTGCCTCCCAACAAGCGCTATCGTTTAACGCCCCTATCTAGGTATAACAAGCAAGGATAGATCTAGGTATTGCCATCTTTGGTAGGCAATCCATAAGTGGCTCTCATAATAGATTCATAAGGTAATTTAATTTTCTTTCTAGGAAAGTGTTCCATACCTTTCCTTAATGGAAATTGGAATCTAATATTTCCTTCCTTCATATCAATAATTGCACCAATCGTTCTAAGGAAAGGTCTACCAAGAATAATAGGACATGAAGGATTGCAATCTATGTCAAGAACAATAAAATCTATGGGCACATATTTCCAATTTGCAACAATAAGAACATCATTAATTCTTCCCATAGGTTTCTTAATAGTGGAATCCGCAAGGTGCAAGTTTAAAGAGCAATCATCAAAATCACGGAAACCTAACAAATCACACAAAGTCTTTGGAATCGTGGAAACACTAGCACCCAAATCACATAAAGCATAGCATTCATGATCTTTAATTTTAATTTTAATAGTTGGTTCCCACTCAGCATAAAGTTTTCTAGGGATAGAAACTTCCAATTCAAGTTTTTCTTCATAAGATTGCATGAAGGCATCAACGATATGTTTAGTAAACGCTTTATTTTGACTGTAAGCATGAGGAGAATTTAACACGGATTGTAACAAGGAAATACAATCAATCAAAGAGCAATTTTCATAGTTAAATTCCTTGGAATCCATAATAGTGGGTTTAGCAACATCTAGGGTTTTAATTTCTTCAATTCTACTTTTATCAATTTTAGCATCAAGATCAAAAAATTCTGAATTCTTGGAACGCCTTCTAGGTAAAGGTGGATCATATTCAGTCCCATCATTATCAAGATTCATATTGCGAAACAAAGATTTACTAGGGTACACATCAATAAATTTTAGATCTTCATCATTATTTTCATAGGAACTAGAAGAACACGCTCTTATAAAGGCATCTTTCTTAGCACGCATCCTAGCGGTTCTTTCTTTGCACTCATCAATGGAAATTCTCATGGATTTGAGAGACTCATTGATATCATGTTTAGGTGGAATAGATCTAAGTTTCATAGAATCAACATCAATAGAAATTCTATCGACGTTCCTAGCCAACTCATCAATCTTAAGAAATTTTTCTTCAATCGAAGCATTAAAATTCTTTTGTGAAGTAATAAATTCGTTAATATTAGATTCAAAATAAGAGGGCATCTTATTATAATTTCCATAAGAATTGTTGTAGGAGTTACCATAATTATTAGAGGGATTACTAGGATAAGGCCTAGGGTTGAAATTTCCTCTATACACGTTGTTACCAAAATTGTTCCTACCAACAAAATTCACATCCATACATTCATTATTATTCTCAATCAAAGTAGACAAGGGCATATCATTAGGATCAGAAGAAACACTCCTATTAGCAAATAATTTCATAAGTTCATCCATCTTTCCACTCAAACATTAATTTCTTCTATCGCATGCACCTTTTTATTAGTAGATCTTTCACTATGCCATTGAGAATAATTAACCATAATATTATCTAGAAGTTTAGTAGCTTATCCTAAAGTGATTTCCATAAAAGTGCCTCCCGCGGCCGAATCTAAAAGATTTCTAGAAGCAAAATTCAATCCGGCATAAAAAATTGTATAATCATCCACAAATTTAAACCATGAGTAGGGCAATTACGTATCATTAGTTTCATTCTCTCCCAAGCTTGTGCAACATGTTCATGATCTAGTTGCTTACAATTCATAATATCGTTTCTAAGAGAGATGATCTTAGCGGGAGGAAAATACTTAGAGATAGAAACATCTTTGCACTTATTCCATGAATCAATACTATTTTTAGGCAAAGACGAAAACCAAGCTTTAGCACGATCTCTAAGTGAAAAAGGAAATAGATTCAATTTAACAATATCATTATCCACATCTTTCTTCTTTTGCATATCACACAAATCAATGAAGCTATTTAGATGGGTAGCGGCATCTTCACTAGGAAGGCCGGAAAATGGATCTTTCATGACAAGATTTAGCAAAGCAGTATTAATTTCACAAGATTCAGCATCGGTAAGAGGAGCAATCGGAGTGCTAATAAAATCATTGTTGTTGGTATTGGTGAAGTCACATAATTTAGTATTATGTTGAGCCATCGTGACAACCAAGCAAACTAACACATAAGCAAACAAAAAAACAAGCGGGGAAAAAGAGGCAAATAGAGAAAGAGAGGGAGGATAGAGAGAGAGGGTGAATAATACGGCAAGGGTGAAGTGGGGGAGAGGAAAACGAGAGGAAAATGGCAAATAATGTAATGCGGGAGATAAGGGTATGTGATGGGTACTTGGTATGTTGACTTTTGCGTAGACCTCCCCGGCAATGGCGCTAGAAATCCTTCTTGCTACCTCTTGAGCACTGCATCGGTTTTCCCTGAAGAGGAAGGGATGATGCAGCAAAGTAGCGTAAGTATTTCCCTCAGTTTATGAGAACCAAGGTATCAATCCAGTAGGAGGGTATGCGCGAGTCCCTCGTACCTGCACAAAACAAATAAATCCTCACAACCAACATGAATAGGGGTCGTCAATCCCTACACGGCCACTTACGAGAGTGAGATCTGATAGATATGATAAGATAATATTTTTGGTATTTTTGTGATAAAGATGCAAAGTAAAATAAAGGCAAAGGAAAAAAGCAAAGGAAATAACTAAGTAGTAGGAGATTAATATGATAAAGATAGACCCGGGGCCATAGGTTTCACTAGTGGCTTCTCTCGAGAGCATAAGTATTCTACGGTGGGTGAACAAATTACTGTTGAGCAATTGGCAGAATTGAGCATAGTTATGATAATATCTAGGTATGATCATGTATATAGGCATCACGTCCGAGACAAGTAGAGCGACTCCTGCCTGCATCTACTACTATTACTCCACTCATGGACCGCTATCCAGCATGCATCTAGAGTATTAAGTTAAAAACAGAGTAACGCCTTAAGCAAGATGACATGATGTAGAGGGATAAACTCATGCAATATGATGAAAACCCCATCTTGTTATTCTCGATGGCAACAATACAATACGTGCCTTGCTGCCCCTACTGTCACTGGGAAAGGACACCGCAAGATTGAACCCAAAGCTAAGCACTTCTCCCATTGCAAGAAAGATCAATCTAGTAGGCCAAACCAAACTGATAATTCGAAGAGACTTGCAAAGATAACCAATCATACATAAAAGAATTCAAAGAAGATTCAAATATTGTTCATAGATAGACTTTATCATAAACCAACAATTCATTTGTCTCAACAAACACACCGCAAAAAGAAGATTACATTGAATAGTTCTCCACAAGAGAGGGGGAGAACATTGTATTGAGATCCAAAATGAGAGAAGAAGCCTTCTAGCTAATAACTATGGACCCGTAGGTTTGAGGTAAACTACTCACACTTCATCGGAGGGGCTATGGTGTTGATGTAGAAGCCCTCCGTGATCGATGCCCCCTCTGGCGGAGCTCCGGAACAGGCCCCAAGATGAGATCTCGTGGATACAGAAAGTTGCGGTGGTGGAATTAGGTTTTTGGCTCTGTATCTGATCGTTTGGGAGTATGTAGGTATATATAGGAGGAAGGAGTACGTCCGTGGAGGAACAGGGGGCCCACGAGGGTGGAGGGCGCGCTTGGGGAGGGGGGGTAGTTGCGCCCCCCTACCTCATGGCCTCCTCTTTTGTGTCTTGACGTAGGGTCCAAGTCTCCCGGGTATTGTTCATTGAGAAAATCACGTCCCTGAAGGTTTCATTCCGTTTGGACTCTGTTTGATATTCCTTTTCTTCAAAACCCTCAAACAGGAAAAAAACGGCAATTCTGGGTTGGGCCTCCGGTTAATAGGTTAGTCCAAAAAATAATATAAAAGTGGATAATAAAGCCCAATAATGTCCAAAACAGTAGATAATATAGCATGGAGCAATCAAAAATTATAGATACGTTGGAGACGTATCACCTCGCGAGGGGCCAAGCCTCGCGAGGCGGACGACACAAGACCTCCTCAGGAGCGTTCTCATCGGGCTGGCTCGCGAGGGGCAGAGAGTTCAAGGCTAGGAAAACTCGCGAGGTTCCAGTAACGTGAGCCATGACGACCAAGGCCAGGCGGGCGCCAGCGCGCACAGTGTCCTTGTTTCCTCTTCGGTGCTAAGGAAGCAAGCGCAAGCGCGGAGTACCGAGGCGTCAAGCGAAGGTTTCCATATCAGTGCAATAAGACCAAGACCAAAAGGACGGAAAGATGGAGGTCACCGTGGAGCCCAAGACGGCGTCACCACCAGAGCCTTTGACAGGCGAAGACTGCTTTTGTCAGGATAAGCTGTACTAGCTGTCCCCTTTCAAATTGGCCGTTGTTGGCTCCCTTCCCGCTCAATATTTAGGGATAGGACCAGGGCCTCTATAAATAGGACTAGCCACCACTGTATCTAGGGAGAGGGGAGAGAGACCAGGACAACCACGAGCTCACCAAACACAAGAACACCTCTCCTCAGGAGGTTGTTCTTCCCCTTGTACTAATCATCCTCAGCCCAAGAGGCAATCCACCACACCACACTGGAGTAGGGTATTACACCACAACGGTGGCCTGAACCAGTATAAATCGTGTGTGTCCCTTGTGTTGTGAGTTTGTCGAGTTAGTTCGTAAGATCTTAGCCGAGGTAGGACGTGGATCGGTAGGGGGAGATCTTCGCGTGCACCCCAGTGTTCGAACCTTGAGGTTTTTGCCGGAACCCGTGATCCGACAGTGGTACCCAGACATTCTGAGTATATGTTCACTAACAGAACTATTCTCCTCCATTTTGCAATTGCAGAACTTATTGGAGACTTCATATCTCTCTGTCCGGGCATTTGCTTGAAATATTAACTTCAGCTCCTGGAACATCTCATATGCTCCATGACGTTCAAAACATCATTGAAGTCTCGGTTCTAAGCCGTAAAGCATGGCACACTGAACTATCGAGTACTCATCAGCTTTGCTCTGCCAGGTGTTCACAACATCTGGCGTTGCTCCTGCAGCGGGTTTGTAACCTAGCGGTGCTTCCAGGACGTAATTCTTCTGTGCAGCAATGAGGATAATACTCAAGTTACGGACCCAGTCCGTGTAGTTGCTACCATCATATTTCAACTTAGCTTTCTCTAGGAACACATTAAAATTCAACGGAGCAACAGCATGGGCCATCTATCTACAACAACATAGACATGCAAAATACTATCAGGTACTAAGTTCATGATAAATTAAAGTTCAATTAATCAAATTACTTAAGAACTCTCACTTAGATAGACATATCTCTAATCATCTAAGTGATCACGTGATCCATACCAACTAAACCATGTCCGATCATCACATGAGATGGAGTAGTTTTCAATGGTGAACATCACTATGTTGATCATATCTTCTATATAATTCACACTCGAACTTTCAGTCTCAGTGTTCCGAGGCCATATCTACATATGCTAGACTCGTCAAGTTTAACCTGAGTATTTTGCGTGTGCAAAACTGGCTTGCACCCGTTGCATGTGAACATATAGCTTATCACACCCAATCATCACGTGGTGTCTGGGCATGACGAACTGTAGCAACGGTGCATACTCAGGGAGAACACTTATACCTTGAAATTTAGTGAGAGATCATCTTATAATGCTACCACCGAACTAAGAAAAATAAGATGCATAAAGGATAAACATCACATGTAATCAATATAAGTGATATGATATGGCCATCATCATCTTGTGCATAAAGGATACCCATTGTTTCTATGGCCCTTAGAAGGCCCATTGTTTATATGGACCGTAGGAGGCCCATGGTGTTGGGGAACGCAGTAATTTCAAAAAAAATTCCTATGCACATGCAAGATCATGGTGATGCATAGCAACAAGAGGGGAGAGTTTTGTCCACGTACCCTCGTAGACTGTAAGCGGAAGCTTTATGACAATGCGGTTGATGTAGTCATACGTCTTCATGATCGACCGATCCTAGTACCGAAATTACGGCACCTTAGCGATCTGCACACGTTTGGCTTGGTGACGTCCCATGAACTCACGATCCAGCAGAGTGTCGAGGGAGAGTTTCGTCAGCACGACGGCGTGATGACGGTGATGATGATGCTACCGGAACAGGGCTTCACCTAAGCACCGCTACGATATGACCAAGGTGGATTATGGTGGAGGGGGGCACCGCACACGGCTAAGAGATCAATGATCAACGAGTGTGTCTATGGGGTGCCCCCTCCCCCGTATATAAAGGAGTGGAGGAGGGAGGAGGACCGTCCCTCTATGGCGCACCCTGGAGGAGTCCTACTCCCTCCGGGAGTAGGATCCCCCCTTTCCCTAGTTGGACTAGGAGAGAAGGAAGGGGGAGAGAGGTTGGAAGGAAAGGGGGCACCCCTCCCCCCTTCCTAGTCCAATTCGGATCAGAGGGGGAGGGGGCGCGCGGCCTGCCCTGGCTGCCTCTCTCTCCACTAAAGCCCATTAGGGCCCATATACTCCTCAGGGGGTTCTAGTAACCCCCCAGTACTCCGGTATATGCCCGAACTCACTCGGAACCTTTCCGATGTCCAAACATAGGCTTCCAATATATCGATCTTTATGTCTCAACCATTTCGAGACTCGTCATCATGCCCATGATCACATCCGGGACTCCGAACAACCTTCGGTTCATCAAAACACATAAACTCATAATACCGATCGTCACTGAATGTTAAGCGTGCGGACCCTACGGGTTCGAGAACTATGTAGACATGACCGAGACACATCTCCGGTCAATAATCAATAGCGGAACCTGGATGTTCATATTGGATCCCACATATTCTACGAAGATCTTTATCAGTCAAACCGCATAATGATATATGTTGTTCCCTTTGTCATCGGTATGTTACTTGCCCGAGATTCGATCGTCGGTATATCAATACCTAGTTCAATCTCATTACCGGCAATTCTCTTTACTCGTTCAGTAATGCATCATCCCGCAACTAACTCATTAGTCACATTGCTTGCAAGGCTTATATTTATGTGCATTACCGAGAGGGCCCAGAGATACCTCTCCGACAATCGGAGTGACAAATCCTAATCTCGATCTATGCCAACTCAACAAACACCATCGGAGACACCTGTAGAGCACCTTTTAATCACCCAGTTACGTTGTGATGTTTGGTAGCACACAAAGTGTTCCTCTAGTATTCGGGAGTTGCATGATCTCATAGTCATAGGAACATGTATAAGTTATGGGGAAAGCAATAGCAACAAAATAAATGATCATCGTGCTAATCTAACGGATGGGTCAAGTCAATCACATCATTCTCTAATGACGTAATCCCGTTAATAAAATGACAACTCATGTCTATGGTTAGGAAACATAACCATCATTGATTCAATGAGCTAGTCAAGTAGAGGCATACTAGTGACATTCTGTTTGTCTATGTATTCACACATGTACTAAGTTTCCGGTTAATGCAATTCTAGAATGAATAATAAACATTTATCATGATATAAGGAAATATAAATAACAACTTTATTATTGCCTCTAGGGCATATTTCCTTTAGTAGGGCGCACCCTCCACCCTCGTGGACGGCTCGGGACTCTTCTGGCCCAACTCTTTTACTTCGAGGGCTTCTTTTGGTCCATAAAAATCATCAGAAATTGGCACGTCAATTGGACTCCGTTTGGTATTACTTTTCTGTAAACCTCAAAAACAAGGAAAAAAACAAAAACTGGCACTGGGCTCTAGGTTAATAGGTTAGTCCCAAAAATCATATAAAATAGCATATAAATGCATATAAAACATCCTAGATGGATAATATAATAGCATGGAACAATCAAAAATTATAGATACGTTGGAGACGTATCAAGCATCCCCAAGCTTAATTCCTGCTCGTCCTTGAGTAGGTAAATGATAAAAACAGAATTTTTGATGTGGAATGCTACCTAGCATAATTTCAATGTAATTTTCTTTATTGTGGCATGAATGTTCAGATCCGGAAGATTCAAGACAAAAGTTTAATATTGACATAAAAATAATAATACTTCAAGCATACTAACAAAGTAATTATGTCCTCTCAAAATAACATGGCCAAAGAAAGTTCATCCCTACAAAATCATATAGTTTGGTCATGCTCCATCTTCGTCACACAAAATACTCAAATCATGCACAACCCCGATGACAAGCCAAGCAATTGTTTCATACTTTAGTATTATCAAACTTTTTTAACTTTCACGCAATACATGAGCGTGAGCCATGGACATAGCACTATAGGTGGAATAGAATGGTGGTTGTGGAGAAGACAAGAAGGAGGAAGATGGTCTCATGTCAACTAGGTGTATCAATGGGCTATGGAGATGCCCATCAATAGATATCAATGTGAGTGAGTAGGGATTGCCATGCAACGGATGCACTAGAGCTATAAATGTATGAAAGCTCAACAAGAAAACTAAGTGCGTGTGCATCCAACTTGCTTGCTCATGAAGACCTAGGGCATTTGAGGAAGCCCATCATTGGAATATACAAGCCAGGTTCTATAATGAAAAATTCCCACTAGTATATGAAAGTGACAACATAGGAGACTCTCTATCATGAAGATCATGGTGCTACTTTGAAGCACAACTGTGGTAAAAGGATAGTAGCATTGCCCCTTCTCTCTTTTTCTCTCTTTTTTTTGTTTTTTTTTGTTTTTTGGGCCTTCTCTTTTTTTGGCCTTTCTCTTTTTTTTCTCACATGGGACAATGCTCTAATAATGAAGATCATCACACTTTGATTTACTTACAACTCAAAGATTACAACTCGATACTTAGAACAAAAAATATGACTCTATATGTGTGCCTCCGGCAGCGTACCGGGATGTGCAATGAATCAAGAGTGACATGTATGAAAAAATTATGAACGGTGACTTTGCCACAAATACGATGTCAACTACATGATCATGCATGGCAATATGACAATGATGGAGTGTGTCATAATAAATGGAATGGTGGAAGGTTGCATGGCAATATGTCTCGAAATGGCTATGGAAATGTCATAATAGGTAGGTATGGTGGCTGTTTTGAGGAAGGTAAATGGTGGTTTTATGATACTGGTGAAAGTTGTGCGGTACTAGAGAGGCTAGCAACGGTGGAAGGGTGAGAGTGCGTATAATCCATGGACTCAACATTAGTCATAGAGAACTCACATACTTATTGCAAAAATCTACAAGTCATCAAAAACCAAGCACTACGCGCATGCTCCTAGGGGGATAGATTGGTAGGAAAAGACCATCGCTCGTCCCCGACCGCCACTCATAAGGTAGACAATCAAAGAAATACCTCATGCTTCAAATTTGTTACACAAAGGTTACCATACGTGCATGCTACGGGACTTGCAAACCTCAACACAAGTATTTCTCAAATTCACAACTACTCAACTAGCATGACTCTAATATTACCATCCTCATGTCTCAAAACAAACATCAAGTATCAAACATCACATAGTATTCAATGCACTTTATATGAAAGTTTTTATTATATCCATTTTGGATGCCCATCATATTAGGACTAAATTCATAACCAAAGCAAATTACCATGCTGTTTAAGACTCTCAAAATAATATAAGTGAAGCACTACAGCAAACGACAAACTACTCCAAAAGATATAAGTGAAGATCAATGAGTAGTTGAATAATTATGCAACTATGTGAAGACTCTCTAACATTTAAGAATTTCAGATCTTGGTATTTTATTCAAACAGCAAGCAAAACAAAACAAAATAAAATGACACTCCAAGCAAAACACATATCATGTGGTGAATAAAAATATAGCCTCAAGTAAAGTTACAAATGAACGAAGACGAAAGAGGGGATGCCATCCGGGGCATCCCCAAGCTTAGGCTCTTGGTTGTCCTTGAATATTACCTCGGGGTACCTTTGGCATCCCCAAGCTTAGGCTCTTGCCGCTCCTAAATCCATAGTCCATCTAATCTTTACCCAAAACTTGAAAACTTCACAACACAAAACTTAATAGAAAACTTGTAAGCTCCGTTAGTATAAGAAAATAAATCACCACTTAGGTACTATTGTGAACTCATTCTAAATTCATATTGGTGTAATATCTACTATATTCCAACTTCACTATGGTTCGTACCCTTCGATACTACTCATAGATTCATCAAAATAAGCAAACAACACAATGAAAACAGATATGTCAAAAACAGAACAGTCTGTAGTAATCTGGAGGTTTAGAATACTTCTGTAACTCCAAAAATTCTTAAAAATTAGGAAGACCAGGAAAATTTGTGTAATGATCTACTGCAGTTAGAAATGGTATTTTATCGCTCTCTGGTAAAACATGAAAATTATTTTCGTGAGTGCATACTTCTTGTTTTTATCAGCAAGATCAAACAACAATCACCCAAGAAGATCCTAAAGGCTTTACTTGGCACAAACACTAATTAAAACATAAAAAACACAATCATAACAGAGGCTAGATAAATTATTTATTACTAAACAGGAACAAAAAGTAAAGAACAAAATAAAATTGGGTTTGCTCCCAACAAGCGCTATCGTTTAACGCCCCTAGCTGGGCATGATGATTTCAATGATGCTCACATAAAAGCTAACAATTGAAACATAGAGCATCATGAAGAATATGACTAGAACATTTAAGTCTAACCCACTTCCTATGCATAGGGATTTTGTGAGCAAACAATTTATGGGAACAAGAATCAACTTGCATAGGAAGGTAAAACAAGCATATAGCTTCAAGATTTTCAACACATAGAGAGGAAACTTGATATTATTGCAACTCCTACAAGCATATATTCCTCCCTCATAATAATTTTCAGTAGCATCTTGAATGAATTCAACAATATAACCATCATATAAAGCATTCTTTTCATGATCCCCAAGCATATAAATTTTATTACTCCCCACATAAGCGAATTTCTTCTCATGAATAATAGTGGGAGCAAACTCAACAAAATAATTACCACGTGAGGCATAATCCAATTGAAAACTAAAATCATGATGACAAGTTTCATGGCTATCATTATTATTAATAGCATACAAGTCATCACAATAATCATCATAGATAGCAACTTTATTCTCATAATCAATTGGAACCTCTTCCGAAATAGTGGAATCATTACTAAATAAAGTCATGAACTCTCCAATTCCACTTTTATAATTATCACAATAAGATTCAACATCCTCCAAAATAGTGGGATCATCACTTCCTAAAGTCTTCCAAACCCACATTCATCAATATAATCATCATAAATAGGAGGCATGCTATCATCATAATACATTTGCTCATCAAAACTTGGGAGACAAAAAATATCATCTTCATCAAACATAGCTTCCCCAAGCTTGTGGCTTTGCATATCATTAGCATCATGGATATTCAAGGAATTCATACTAACAACATTGCAATCATGCTCATCATCCAAAGATTTAGTGCCAAACATTTTAATGCATTCTTCTTCTAGCACTTGAGCACAATTATTGGAATCCTTATTTCACAGAAGACATTGAAAAGATGAAGCATATGAGGCATCCTTAATTCCATTTTATGTAGTTTTCTTTTATAGACTAAACTAGTGATAAAGCAAGAAACTAAAAGATTTGATTGCAAGATCTAAAGATATACCTTCAAGCGCTAACCTCCCCGGCAATGGCGCCAGAAAAGAGCTTGATGTCTACTACACAACCTTCTTCTTGTAGACGTTGTTGGGCCTCCAAGTGCAGAGATTTGTAGGACAGTAGCAAATTTCCCTCAAGTGGATGACCTAAGGTTTATCAATCCGTGGGAGGCGTAGGATGAAGATGGTCTCTCTCGAACAACCCTGCAACCAAATAGCAAAGAGTCTTTTGTGTAGCCAACACACCCAATACAATGGTAAATTGTATAAGTGCACTAGTTTGGCGAAGAGTTGGTGATACAAGTGCAATATGGATGGTAGATATAGGTTTTTGTAATCTGAAAATATAAAAATAGCAATGTAACTAATGATAAAAGTGAGCGAAAACGGTATTGCAATGCGTTGAAACAAGGCCTATGGTTCATACTTTCACTAGTGCAAGTTCTCTTAACAATAATAACTGTCGGCGTTCTGGGAACGGGGGTCCCCAGACTTGCCTGCCTGCGGCCTGCGGCGTGGCTTAAAGGGGGGCCCAGCGCGGCCCATCTTCACCAACACAAATCCAAGACCCTCGCGAGGGGCCAAGCCTCGCGGGGTGGATGACGCGGAGCTTCCTCAGGCGCGGCCTCGTCAGGCTGGCTCACGAGGAGGCGGAGAGATCAAGGCGGGGTACCTCACGAGGTGCCCGTGATGCAAGCCATGACGACCGGGGGCGCCAGGCGGGTGCCAGCCCGCGCAGCGTCCTCCCTTCCTCTTTGGTGCAAAGGGGGCAAGCGCAGCCGCGGAGTACCGAGACATCAGGCAAAGGTTGCCATTTCGGTGCAACGAGACCAAGACCAGGAGGACTACGAGACGGAGGTCACCATGGAGCCCAAGACGGCGTCATCACCAGAGATTTGCGCAGGCGAAGACCACTTTTGTCAGGATAGTTGATACTAGCTGGCCCCCTTCAAATTAGCCCGCCATTGTTGGCTCCCTTCCCGCTCGATATTTGGGAAGAGGACCAGGGCCTCTATAAATAGGACCAGCCACCCACAGGCAGAAAAAAGACAGAAAGAGAGAGAGGCTAGAGGCTGGGGAAGAAAGAGCTGGCCAGAGAGTTGGAAAGATAGAGAAGGTCAGGTAGAGAGAGAGAGAGGGGTGATTGAGCTCCTCCCAGCAGTTCATCACCCCAGCCAAGAGCAGACCCTCGCGAGGCTGTTCTTCCTTGTATTGTTCATCATCATTGCCCCAAGAGGCAATCCACCACACCACACACCGGAGTAGGGTATTACACCACAACGATGGCCCGAACCAGTATAAACCCTGTGTCTCTTGTGTTGTTCTTTCCTTAGTTTAGATCCTAGTAAGGCGGAGGAGTGCAGGTAGGTAGGAGGCGAAATCTCCGCGCGCACCCCAGTGTTCGAACCTCAAGGGTCTGCCGGAACTCGAAATCCGACATTTGGCGCGCCAGGTAGGGGTGCGTCGGAATCCACCTTCTACCGCTTCATGCCCCGTCGCGTCGTCATCACCATGTCCGGCGACCAGGCGGGCAACCCAGATCCGTGGGCAGCGTGGCCCGCCCGCGCAGAGCCGCTTGCCTCGGGCGACCCCGTGCCCCAGGCAGCTCGCGGTCCGCAGGGCGCTGCGGGCCGCGGGCGACGCGGATAGGCTCCGACAGCTCTCACACCGCGGCAGGTGCGGTCGGTAGCAAGGGCCTCCAATCACGCCACAACCACGACACCGTACACCCGCAGGGAGCAGGCGAACTCGAGGGCCGCGCTCACAGTGGCCCGAGAGTTGCTGTAGTGTAGGCTGCTGGAGAGCGGCCACGACGTGCTGCTGGAGCGAGTGGCAGAGCTTCTGGGCTTCGCCACCTCGAGGGCTCACCCCTTCTCCACCCAGCTCCCATCTCAGGCCCAGGGCGGCCCGCGCGGGGGCTCTGGGCTCGCCCGCGGGCTCCAAGGCTACTCCAACGCCAGCGAAGCTGTCAGCGCTGGACCGGCGGCGGCGCTGCCCCCGCCCCCGGTCCGCGAAGAAGAAGGACTCGACGCGACCCGCGACCCCAGTGGACAGCCGCGCTGCCACCCCACGGTGGGCGCGCCAGGCAGGACCGCGTGGCATACGGGGCATTACGGCGTGGCATTCGGGATGACGGCGCCGGAGGAATACGTGCCCCTCATGGTGGACCGAGGACACCCACACGAGAGTGGACAAGGCTTGCTCCTCAGCCCAAGCTGGGGGGGGCGAGGCACCAGAAGCTGAGCCTTTCCGGGAGCCCCGGGACGGTCCCACTGGCCACGATGGCGCCAACGATTATCAGGTACCGCTAATTTTTCAGGAGCAGGCATACGCTAACCATGGATCATAGGAGGTGCAGGTCGCCACAGCTAGCAGCTGCCCCGCTCCCACGGTCTCCTGCCCCTCGAGAAGAGGGCGCAGGGGGCTGCTGGAGAGGGGCCGGGATCCGACATCACCACCGCGGCATTCGGAGCAAGGTGCTCTCAGGAGGTAGGCCCTCCGCTGGGGAGGTGCCTCAGGGCCTGCCCCCAGCGGAGGACCCGTGGTCGTCGGGGGAACCGCTGGCGACTGCTCTACCCCATCGGCGGCGTCCTGGTTTCCGGTCGTCGTTGATGGCACTAGAGTGTGGCGCAAGGCGGGGCCCTCATCTGGCGATATGAAGCAAGGCCAGTACCTGTGAAGAAGGCCCAGTGCCTATGAAGCTCGCTGCCCCGTGACACTCTCACGTAATAATGAGTGGGGCTGTACACGCCCCGGAGTCTCAGGGGTGCCGGCCTCAGGCCCTGGGGCTCCCTCCCATGCCCAGTGGCAGTACTTAGCTCCGCGCTGGTGAGAAGACGTCCAAGACTAGACTAGGTGCTGGACGCGGCCTTTTGTTTGCTTTCGTCGCTTTTCCCTTTGGTTGCCGTTTTCCCCCGCTGGATTCAAGTTGGATTCGAATTTGAGATTTGCGTGTGTTCGGGGAAGGGGTGCTTAGTCTCGTTCGAGCAATTTCTCGCGTTTTGGTTACCGCATCGCCTCAGCTTCCTCCCCTCGCGAGCCCCTCGCGAGCCGGGTCAGGCCAAGCTTGCGCGCAGCCCAGACTGCCGCCGACGTGACCTCTCAGGAGGATGTTTTACTGCAGATCCTACGAACCCAATCAGGGAACACCCGAAGCACCACAACCCCCCGCGGGCTGCCTCAGGGCCAGCACAGGACAAAGGTAAACTAGCCGACCAGTGTGTCGCTTGAGCCAACCACTTGGCGCGGGCGCATGGGCAATGTAGCGTCTACCAATACGATTAACACAAGTTTTACATAAGGGGCTCCCCCTCCAAAATGCTCTCACTACAATCAGGCCAAAACCTGAGTTCTATTCATGCAGGGTAAGGAAGTATGAGCGATGCGCAATCAGTCGGATGAATCCCCCAATGCGTTCTCAAGAGCACCACCCGAGCCGTTACTGGCGTCGCTGAACTCGCCATCGCTGTCGCGTTGCCGCCAGTGGCGTCAGGGCCATTCACCACGCCGCCCTCATCGGCCGCCACGGTCGCGTCGTCGTTGTCTGAAGCGAAGGACCTGATGAGAGCGTCCACATTGTCCTCCACCCAGTGCGCTAGGTCGCCTCGGACGGCCTAGGGGACTGGGGCGATGGCGGCGTCAAAATCAAAGTGGGGATCCATCTTCTGGAGGTGGCCGAAGACACTATAAAAGGCGCGCCCAAGCAGGCCGCGGCTCCTCTCCTCCACCAACCTGTCAGCCCTGACCGACCGCACCTCCAGCTGCGTCACCACGTCAGTGAAGAACTGAAGATTTCCAGCATAGTTGACTGCGTGCGGCTCGCCAACAGCCGCCTCGCAGATATTGCCCAAGGCTGCGTTGGCTCTCTCCCGGAGCGTGGCAAGCATGGGGCCGTGCTCATGCTCCAGGATCCGTCGCTGACGGATCTCGTCCGCGTTCTGGCCCGCGACGACATCAGCCTCCTCCACCCGCTGGCGGAGAAGGAGCACCTCGGCCTGGGAAGCGGTTAACTCACCTTGCGCCACCTCAAGAGCGGCCCGGAAAGCGTCGGCCCGCCGCATCGCCTCCTCTAGCTTGGCCCTCAAGGCAGCAGTTCTGCCTTCAGCTTCGGCCTGGATCAACCCCAGCTTCTCGTCGAACTTGTGCTCGAGGTTCAAATGCGCCATCGCCACTCGACATCCGACCTCCTCCAGGACGCGGGCTTCCCGTGCGGCAACATCATCCTCCGCCTGCGTCACCAAGCGCTCCCTCGTCTCCAGACGCTCATACTCACGGGTGCGTTCGGCGGCTTCCAGCGTCAGCGCCTCCTCGCGCTTCTGGAGCTCTGCTGAGTCGCTGGAGGCCACCTTCATCGACGCGAGAGCTGCCTCGCGCAGCTCCGCCTGCTCCTCCAGTGAGTGGCACCAGGCCAGGAGCTCCCGAGCCTGCTCCTCCGCCACCGTTCGCCGCCGGTCAGCTTCCCGAGCCTCCTCAGCAGCCCAAGATCGGGCCTCCCCAGAGGCCACCAGCGACGCCTTGGCCTCTGCATCGTCAAGATCGCGCTGGCGGCGCGCAAGGGCGATGGCGTCCTCCAGCTCGCGCCTCTCTGCAGCCAGGCGCAGGCCCTCGGCCTCAAGGCACGCATCTTCATCGGCAAGCTCCTCTCCAAGCAGGCTTACCGCGTCAGCCGCCCTTCGAAGGAATCCTTGGCGGAGAGCGCGACGCTCCCGAGCATGCTCGAGCACGTCCTCCACACCATCATCTGCCCCAAGCAAGCGCCGGGGGCCGCGAGTCAGCACTCCCCCTCCGGGCTGGGGGCTGGGGGCTGGCACCCTCGCGACGGCCGGACACGCCGCGTCAGAAGCCCAGCCGGGGGCCAGCCCGTCCCCAGGTGAAGAGCGCAGGAAGCGCCTCAGCCAATCATAGTCCACGACCAGGCGAGAAACCCACGGCAGGCCGGCTATGCCACGAGAAGGCCCGCGAAGGATCGCGAGGTGCGTAGGGCCACGATACGCCTCGGGACGGTTCGCCTCGTCAGTCGCCCTCACCACAAGGGCTCCACTGCTTGGAGCGCTTGAGGACGATGGAGGGGGCGAAGCCAAGAGGGACGGCTCCTCAGCCGTCTCCGCAAGCTCGGCTGGAAGGGGCCTGCGGGGCAAGAGTCAGTAAGAGCAACAGAAGGATCGGGAGCTGGGAAAGGAGAAGGCTTACTCATCAGTGGCGAAGTACTTCCTACGCTTCAGCAGGCGACAAGGGTAATCGTCTCTCAGGGCCTCCCTTCTCTTCCGGAGGGCCTGAAAGTCCACGCGGAAGCGGCCTAAGAGCCGGGCGCATGGATCAACCTGCGACGAAGATGGAGCGTCAAGGCGATCTGCGTCAGGGGCGCCTGCCTGGCGTGCGCCGCCAATCACCTCGCCAAGAGAATCCGTCGGAGCCTCGGTGGCCTCGGTCGAAGGTGCAGAGGGCAGCTGCTTGTCACCCTCAGCCTCGGCGGCACGGGCCCCGATAACTGCTTCCTCACGAGCCTCGCCCGGTGTTGTCACCCCGCCGGGAGCCCCCTCGGCCTCTGGCGCCTCTTGCCTCCTGCTCCGCCACTTGAGGAAGAGTCGCCTGGGCCGACTAGAAGGGCAGTCAGCACCACTGGGTTCTCACGAGGCCCCTGAAGGCCGGCGGGGCGCGACCCCCACTCATCGAAGATAGGCATCTGCCTCACCAAATCGCCCCCGCTCTAGCAGAGGTACAGCAAGGCCCCTCCCTGCTGGATACTGCCAGGGTTGGGGTCCCCCATCAGGGTCAAGAGCGCCGCCCTCAGCACGTCAGGCGTCAGGTCCTCTTCCTGGAGCCTCATACGATCATCGCGCCTGCTGAAGGCCCACATCCGGCGGGAGTGGCGCTGGACAGAAGCAACGCGGCGCAGCAGGAACTCCTTCACCACCTTGGGCGGTGTCGCGCCAAGCAACCTCAAGAACGCGAAGCGGTGCTAGACGAAGGCGAGCCGGGGGCTCTCAAGCGTCTCCTGGCCCCAGCCTGAATTGGGGACAGCAGGCGAAGTTGGCTCCGACAGCAGGGGGCTGGGCACCCCAGCATCCACATATAGCCACAACGCGGGCGGAGGGATCTTGAAGTCAATCCCAAAGGCCACCGTCTCAGGCACGGCAACGAAGCTCACACACGCCCAGCGTTGGGTAGGGTCAACAAGGCGCAGCGAGAAGAAGTGGCGCAGCAAGGCAACCGAAGGAAGGATGCCCATCATAGCCTCGCAAGCAAAGGTGAAGACCGAAAGGAGAACGATGGATTCAGGACCCAGATGCATCATGTGGATCTGATAATGGGAGAGCACGGCATTGAAGAAATCAGAAAAGGGAGGAACCAGACCCGCCCACAGGGCGTCGGCAAAATACGGGACCTCGGTGGCTATCCTGCTGATGGAGAAGTGGGACACAGGCCAAGCCGTCGTCCTCCTGTATTCATTGAAGATGGTGGCCAGAGCCAAGCTGGCCTTTCCCAAGCCCTCGTCGGGGGCCGCCAACGGTGGCGGGCAAGGCGGAGACACGGGTTTCTCCCCTCTCCCCTTCTTCGTCGGAGCCATGGCGATGGGAAGGGGGGGGGGAAGGTTCCAGATTGAATTGGAAACAGAAACCAGAGTTTGAGCGGAGGAAGGACAGAGGGCGCTCGAGCAACCAAACAGGGGAACGGCTGTGAACGACTACGGGTCCGCCCAGCATGGCGCAAAATAAGGAGGGCGTGGGGGAACAGTGCCGCCCACGTCCAATCAACCACCACGCGGCGCCCGAGGCCGCAGGCTGTTAGGGCCCGCGGCGCTTCACTCTTGCCCTTCTGCCTCCCTGCACGGCCAAGTCTGGGCGCGCCTTGGGCCCAGGGGCTACTGTCGGCGTTCTGGGAACGGGGGTCCCCAGACTTGCCTGCCTGTGGCCTGCGGCGTGGCTCAAATGGGGCCCAGCGCGGCCCATCTTCACCAACACAAAACCAAGACCCTCGCGAGGGGCCAAGCCTCGCGAGGCGGACGACGCGGAGCTTCCTCAGGCACGGCCTCGTTAGGCTGGCTCACGAGGAGGCGGAGAGATCAAGGCGGGGTACCTCACGAGGTGCCCGTGACGCAAGCCATGACGACCGGGGGCGCCAGGCGGGTGCCAGCCCGCGCAGCGTCCTCCCTTCATCTTTGGTGCAAAGGGGCAAGCGCAGCCGCGGAGTACCGAGGCATCAGGCAAAGGTTGCCTTTTCGGTGCAACAAGACCAAGACCAGGAGGACTACGAGACGGAGGTCACCGTGGAGCCCAAGACGGCGTCATCACCAGAGCTTTGCGCAGGCGAAGACCACTTTTGTCAGGATAGTTGATACTAGCTGTCCCCCTTCAAATTAGCCCACCATTGTTGGCTCCCTTCACGCTCGATATTTGGGAAGAGGATCAGGGCCTCTATAAATAGGACCAGCCACCCACAGGCAAAAAAAAGACAGAAAGAGAGAGAGGCTAGAGGCTGGGGAAGAAAGAGCTGGCCAGAGAGTTGGAAAGATAGAGAAGGTCAGGTAGAGAGAGAGAGAGGGGTGACTGAGCTCCTCCCAGCAGTTCATCGCCCCAGCCAAGAGCAGACCCTCGCGAGGCTGTTCTTCCTTGTATTGTTCATCATCATCGCCCCAAGAGGCAATCCACCACACCACACACTGGAGTAGGGTATTACACCACAACGGTGACCCGAACCAGTATAAACCCTGTGTCTCTTGTGTTGTTCTTTCCTTAGTTTAGATCCTAGTAAGGCGGAGGAGTGTAGGTAGGTAGGAGGCGAAATCTCCGCGTGCACCCCAGTGTTCGAACCTCAAGGGTCTGCCGGAACCCGAAATCCGACAATAACATAATTGGGTCATATAACAATCCCTCAACATGCAACAAAGAGTCACTCCAAAGTCACTAATAGCGGAGAACAAACGAAGAGATTATTGTAGGGTACGAAACCACCTCAAAGTTATCCTTTCTGATCGATCTATTCAAGAGTCTGTAGTAAAATAACACGAAGCTATTCTTTCCGTTCAATCTATCCTAGAGTTCATACTAGAATAACACCTTAAGACACAAATCAACCAAAACCCTAATGTCACATAGATACTCCAATGTCACCTCAAGTATCGGTGGGTATGATTATACGATATGCATCACACAATCTCGGATTCATCTATTCAACCAACACAAAGAACTTCAAAGAGTGCCCCAAAGTTTCTACCGGAGAGTCAAGACAAAAACGTGTGCCAACCCCTATGCATAAGTTCATGAGGTCACGGAACTCACAAGTTGATCACCAAAACATACATCAAGTGGATCACGCCCATTGTCACCGCAGATAAGCACATGCAAGACATACATCAAGTGTTCTCTAATCCTTAAAGACTCAATCGATAAGATAACTTCAAAGGGAAAAGTCAATCCATTACAAGAGAGTAGAGGGGGAGAAACATCATAAGATCCAACTATAATAGCAAAGCTCGCGATACATCAAGATCGTGTGAATCAAGAACACGAGAGAGAGAGAGAGAGAGAGAGAGAGAGAGAGATCAAACACATAGCTACCGGTACATACCCTCAGCCCTGATGGTGAACTACTCCCTCCTCGTCATGGAGAGCGCTGGGATGATGAAGATGGCCACCGGTGATGGATCCCCCTCCGGCAGGGTGCCGGAACAGGGTCCCAATTGGTTTTTGGTGGCTACAGAGGCTTGCGGCGGCGGAGCTCCCGATGTAGGTTATTTTCTGGAAGTTTGGGTATTTATAGGAATTTTTGGCGTCGGTCTCATGTCAGGGGGTCTCCGAGTCATCCACGAGATAGGGGGACACGCCAAGTGGGGTAGGGCGCGCCCTCCACCCTCGTGGATGGCTCGGGACTCTTCTGGCCCAACTCTTTTACTTCGGGGGCTTCTTTTGGTCCATAAAAAATCATCAAAAATTGGCACGTCAATTGGACTCCGTTTGGTATTCCTTTTCTGTCAAACTCAAAAACAAGGAAAACAGAAACTAGCACTGGGCTCTAGGTTAATAGGTTAGTCCCAAAAATCATATAAAATAGCATATAAATGCATATAAAACATCCTAGATGGATAATATAATAGCATGGAACAATAAAAAATTATAGATATGTTGGAGACGTATCACCAGGCTACCATGAGTTTCTTAGATGACGCCTGCCGAACGCCCCCTTTCCCATAGATCCCCATCCCCATCCCCACCCCCCACTCCAGAGCGGCGCAGCCTAAGCCCGGCTATGCTTCCCGTGGAGCTCGAGGAGCGATTGGCCCAAGAGAGGTGTATCGCGGTCTCTTCGCCCGACGTCGCCGAGGAAGCTGACGACCATTACTGGCCGCGAGCACTCAATCAGCGGGCTAGAGTATGCGGGTATGTTGTAGATGCCGGCTATGACATTGAGGTCATCGACAGCGATGGCCTGAGGCGGTCTATGTCATAGGTTAAGTGGCCCACCCCAACCCCTCGGGTTCAACCGTCGTCAATCTCGACCCCACCGCTAATCTCCTATGGCTCGCTATCAACAATTTGCCACCCTACATCACCATCGAGCCCCTTTTGTTATTTCTGAAGGACACGTTCTGTGATGCTGGCTTGGGATCCACACCTTCCAAGTCAGACCTCATCGATGGCGACCACAAGGAGGGCACCCTCTCCGGCTCTTCCAAGGGGAGAGAGCCCATCTGCTCTTCCAAGGGGAAAGAGCTCGTCTGCGACATCAGGGAGGTCACCCTATAGCCGTGCTCTTCCAAGGGGAAGGATCCCATCTGCGACAACATGGAGCGCATCCAGGGTTCGTGCTATTTCCATGAGAACGAGCCCATCCGTGATAAGTGAGGAAACCCATGATTTGTTTTGTCGAGTCCCTTTTGTAGTGTAGTGAGAATATGTCCAGTTTTAATTGCTATATTTGGTTGTTTGCAGTATGCCTTGTTTATTTCTGTTGTTCAGAATGTGATGCTCTATATGTGCAATTATTTACTATGCAGTACATTTCATCAATCCAGTTTTAAACATACCGATAGGAATGCATATATCTGCTTGTTGTTAAGACTGTTATAGCGAGCATATGCCTCATTTAAAGTTTTTTGATTGTTCGATTGTTTGTAGTTAGCATATGTCTAGTTTCAAATGCTATCTTTGGTTGTTTGTAGTATGTCCTGTTTATTCCAATTATTCACAACGTGATGTTCTATATGTGCAAGTATGAACTGTGCAGTTCAATTTCATCAGTATCAGTTTCAACAATACCACTATGAATGACTACATTTGGTTGTTGCATCTTGTAGTTAACGCGCCTTTCCATTTTTATTTAATAATAACCAGTGTACTTAGACCGTCACAATACCAGTTTGAATGACTATGTTTGCTTGTTGTTAAATGTTAGGCATGTTGTAGTTAACACACCTTTCCACTTGTTTTGCTTTACTAGCGTGCTTAAACCTGCACACTGAAGCTATCTTTTGGAGATTATTTTGTCTGCCATGGATAATTTTGGTTGATGTTTAGCCTGTTGTGCTTAACATGCCTCTCGATGTACCTACACAGGACAATTTTGGGAACGATGTTGTTTTCCATCGAGGTTAGTTTCATCCCATGGCTTATATATACTCACTGTTCAGGATATTGATAGCTAGCACCATATAGGCCGGGGGCTGATAAGGGACTAATCGGTGAATCGGACTTTTAACTGAATATATTTGTAACCCATTTATCGTTAGGTTAACTAGGGACATATGTAATATATCTGAGGCTACATAGCAACATGCACTGTACTTAATGTCTAAATATGCAATCCTAGGCTACATAGCAACAAGGAAGAGTGTTACCTTAATGTTCTGATGATGTCTAGAAACAACAACAACAAGAAGAAGAAGATACTCAACTTAGCTAGCGCTTAGAGTTAGTTTCTAGCCCATGACTAACCCTGAACTAACTCCAATACTCCATCCAAAGAAGTGTTTGGATGACAGGGTTAGATTGACAATAAATGCACTAGGAGAACTAGCTTCAATTAGCACCTCTTGGGTTGGATAGTTTTTTGGGTGGTTTAGATGCAACTAGCTCAAACTAGCCCTCATGTTGACCTTGTTCAATGTGTATACATTACAACATGCTCATTTCCAAACCACACCACGCAGATCTCCGTTATATTCATGCATGCATGGGTTTCAAACATCATGATCTCTTATTCAAATATTTGAATTCAACTTTACATTGATTATGACCTCACCTAGACTTTTACACCCACACATTGGTCTTCTCTTTATAATTGTACCACTAACTTTCTCTCGTGCATGTACCAGTCGGCATTGTCCATCGCACACATGCAATCTTTTTCTTCAGGTCGGTCTCCCATGAAGGCACACACACACACATCCGCCTCTCCATCATATCGGGCATTCTTTATCTCTCACGTGCATGCGCAACGATCGATGTTACTCTATGTGTGTGTGTATATAGCTAGGTCTTTCATAGTTTTCCACATAAACCGATCAATCTATATATCTAGTGAGATCTCACCCTATTTCCCACGTCCACATCGATCAATCTATACCTCTCTATATAGGATTACATATATAGCTAATACACCCACATTCATTATATATCCAACGCCCCCCTCTAATCATCCATGCCTTCTGCTTCATCTCTCGGACGCGCGCACAATGGTGAAGATAGGGGGCAGCAAGGGCCCTGCCCCCCCTAACATCACTATATATCGAGGCTAATATGAATGTGATCGTTAGACAATTGCTAGTAAAAATGGTTTAAGTTGATGAATTGGCCCTCCTCATAAAGGATTAGCAATGCTTGGCCCCCTAGCTCATGGGACATTTTTCAGGGCTCCGCCACTGCGTGCAACAGCGCACATTCTCGCCCCCTCTCTGTAAATATCGATCTCGCAGTTGTGCACTCCTTCATAGTCTCCCTCCACTCGGCCCCTCGCACCATCTTCTAGCCCCCCACCGGATTTTTCCACATGTACAATCTAGAAGACTCCATTGTTGAACTTAAGCATAATGCACAAATCTCAAAACAACAGTGGTTCTCCTTTGTTCTAGAATCTTCCGTATCATAACTGCCCAAACTTTTTTTCTAGTTGAATTGCCATTATTCGTTTTTACTTTATGCTTTACAACGCACAATTCCATGAATCATAAAATAGATTAAGGGCTTCTTTGATTCAAAGGATTCTCGAAGGAATTTTGGAGGATTCTAATCCTTAGGAATTTTTCTTATCTTGGTTGTTTGATTCATAGGATTGTAAACCATAGGAATCATATGATTCATTTGCACTAGATTTCATAGGAAACATCCCATCCACTCAAACCTCTTTGAAAGAATTCTGCGTTTTTTCTATGCACAATCAAACACTCGTACCATCCTGTAGGATTCAAGATGACGTTCCACTCTAATCCCATGTTCTTCCTATTCCCGCGTTTTGGAAATCCTATGAATCAAAGAGGCCCTAGATTTTTTATAAAAACTAATTGATTTTGAATGTGATGAACTATAAGAATTAAACGAAGGTCTACATCAGGCATATATGACTCAGAGCTTACATGCTACAGTGTGGTATTTATTCATATTTTGGTTGCAAAATCTGACGCGTGCAATGCACGTGGCACATGTGGAGGTGTTGTCGCAACATCCTTGTGTGGATTGATCATAGTGACATGCTGCTGGTTCCAGAAGAATGTACTCGTCCTCCCTGAGCCGCACTGGCGGTACATGCACGAAGCGAAGATGTGCACGCACGCCACACACGCACTCATTCCCTCGCACGCACACGCGGGTACACGGGCGGACGCAATTTTGTACCAAGATCCACCCCATGTGATAATTTGACGCGTGTAAAGTCCTTCACTTCATTGATGGTCAATTAATACAGCGCATGCAAATTGAGTGGACGTGAGGGCGAAAGAAAGACATGTGCGTAGTACTGCGCATATGCGAGTAGTTAAATCATGGGTTGCTAGTAGTACTTCCATTGGTCTCCTTCGTATTTTGTGCCAATTTTTGACAGTAACATAATATTTACGCATCTGAATAGTGTAGTCTACTTGAAATTTATGTTCCACTAAACTCATCGGGAGTCGTTTTGGGCCTCGAAACTAAAAACCATCAATTAATATTTACCTTGTTCCCATCACATTCGAAAGTACTAGTGCTACAATTAAGTGCAAGCCTGCTCACACCTACTAGTACGTACCAAACCTGAACGTGTTCCCACTATGCAGGTTATAGTACTAGTGCTAGTACTTAGGTTATAAAAAGGGGAACTACCTAACCGAAAATTACTCTACCTTCCTCCTCCTAAGTCCTTCGTCCGTCCTTGCCATAGCCGGTGTGCAGAGCTCTAGGTCGAGAACTACTCGTAACAAGGGAGCGGCAACTAAGGCTGCGAAAAAAAGAGGGCTCACCGCCACGCAAAGACCTCGAAAGATCTCTCACGGGCAGGCGATGGCTCCCAGGAGCGCCCTAGACACGGAGGCGAACATGCGGCGCTGGAGTCGTTATCCCTCGACGGCATGCCTGATCAACTCAATAAGAACCTCAATAAGTAGAAGGAGTTCATCCACGGCTTGGTGGAGCTGCTAAAGGAGAGCCTCGACAACATGCCCGCAGAGCTCAATGAGTAGGGGGAGTTGACCGCCGGCTTGGTGATGCTGCTGAAGAAGAGCATTACCTCGGAGAAGAAGGCGACCGGCGAAATCCTGCAACTTCAGGAGGACAAGGCGAAGCTCTGCCACGAGCTCGACCTGCTGAAGGAGGAGAACGCCGGCTGGAAGAAGTTGCATGAGAATAGTAGTTCCTCGATGAAGATGTTGCAGGCCCTCGTCATGGAACAGAAGGAGAAGTTGGCGAAGCTCTGCATCAAGCACCCGGCTGCTGTCGAGGTATGTAATGCGGTCGTAGAACAAATGATGAAGGCTCACGTCGAGAAATCCCGCATCATGGACACAATGATGAAGATGGCGAAGGAGACGCGCAAGGAGATGGAGGTCGTGGAGGCGATGAAGAAGCAGTTACGACTCCGCGGCCAGCAACCCTTCATGTAGTGAGAGCAGCGCCCCAGACTTGTGTGTGCGTCTTCCTTCTGTTTTTGGGGTGATAATCCTCTTTCTTCTTTTGCTCCTGTGTTTCTTATTTTGCTTCGGGTGTTTGGCCGCATGTGTCACCTTCTTTGTGAGGCATTAATAGAACAATGCTAAAAATGAGATGACTAGCAAATTAGATCATTCTTTATCGCCAATAGAACAATGCCTCTTGCTAGTAATATATAATAAGAGTAGAGAGTAGAGGATATGGCACTAGGCTGTCATATTTCATGCTCCTCCGTCGTACTCCAGTGGAAAACTTGAGTATACCGCACGGTTCTTTGCTCCTCCTCAGGTCGTCGGCACATTTATACGAGCAGTCAAATCACAAGGCCCCACCTTCGAGCAGTAATGAGCCTCAAATCACAAAGGCCCTCGCCTTTCGTGAAAAGGACCAAGCTAGACTGCCTCGCCCTCTAGCCTTTTAAAAAATGTATACATTTGTACAATAGTAGTATCGATGGATTGTTCCATGGAGCAAAACTAACAAGATGTAATTAAAGAAAAAAGGTGGTACATATAGAGAGCGCTCGTCGCCAAATTATGCATATACTATATGACACTACCCACTATGAAGGTACTAGTAACATAGACTAGTAACTAGTCTATGCTACTCTCCACTATGACCAGCCAAGGTCGAGGTGCGGATACCAACGAGGGCCTGGTTGTGTCTATACTTGGACAACTCACCCGACTGCATGCGCACCAGGCAGATGAAGCTCGTGTCATGTTGGTGCCGTGTGCGGCCCACACATTAACCAAAACCTCGCGCCTCCATCTTAGCCTCCGCGTTTTAAACTTCTCAATCTCAAGGCCAAGGAGCAATGTGAAACCTATGATAGAGCCAATCGGATGGTTGACAACACTACAATTCGTAGCTACAGATGCGTGTGTGAGAGAGGACGAGTGCGTGCGTGCACCTCTTCTCAGAGTACAACTGTACGTGGGTGGCATCGACCTAGGGAGCAGTGATGGTGCGTGCGAGATGTCCTGAGAGATAGGTGTAATGCATCTGAAAAAAAGACTAGTCTATGAAGGTCAAGCGTAAGATATGTATCCGACGGTGCCAGTTTTTGCACGTACACAGCAGTAGAAAAAGAACTAGTACCATGGCATATGCTACACCACGACCGAGAAAATGTGCCGATGTTACGCCATCCGGGAATAGTGCCGCACTTCGAAACTAGAACCGTCAATAAATTTTGAGCGCGTCTCGTCACATTCCAAATTACTACTGCTACCACGCTATATTTAATTGCAAACCTGTTCACACCGACCACAACCTAAACGGTTTCCCACTTAGGAGCATATTAGTACTACTCGGTTATAAATACTACTATGCTAAGATGAATGCATATTCCTCCTCAACTCCTCATCCACAAAAAGCAATCAAGTCAATCAAGCCATAGCCAGCGTGAGTTCTGGGTCGAGAGATTTCCACCAGGAAGAGGTGAGCATGGAAGAGGAAGCACGAGAGATGTCCCGCCTCGCTGCGAAAGTAGCCAGCATGTCCAGCCGCGCAGCAGTAGCAGCACAGAGGTCCTATCGCGCCACCGAAGCAGCACGAAGGTCCTGCCGCGCTATTGATGTAGCAGACTGGTCCGGCCATGCCGCGGAAGCAGCAGAGGTGTCCCGCCGCACCGCCAAAGCAGCAGGGAGGTCCATAGCCAGATGGATCAGATCTCCGGCTGGAAGAGGATGCAGGATGAGGCTATCGGAGTCATCCGGCAACTAGGGGAGGGCAATGCGAAGCTCCGGGGCGAGCGCGACCTGCTGAGGGCGAAGATCGCCAGAAGGGTGAAGTAGGAGGAGGAGACCACTGCCTTGTTGCAGAGGATGGGCGTCATCATCAAGAAACTTATGGACGAGAATGCCATGCTCCGCATCGAGCGCAACAGGCTGGTGGAGGAATCCATGGATGCTGCCAACCAGCTTTTTAAGGACATGAAACTGATGAAAGAGATCATCGCCCGCCGCGAGAACTAGTCTCCGCGACCTGCAGCGCATAAAGAAAGTAGAGATCAGCGAGCCAGATCATTGTATGCGTCTTCCTTCTTCTTTGCCCTTGTGTATTTCAGGCGTAGCCGCATGTGACTTTTTTAATTATCTTCCTAATTATGTAAGACAATTATTATCCGCTCTCGTCGTCCTTATATATATTCACCAGTCTTGCAATAAGTCGCAGTAGATGCTATATAGGTCCGTCGGATCTTACATCAAGATCCGTGCAAAATTTTCTTTTCAGATTTTCTTTTTTCTCTCTTAAATCTCAGTCGAGTGAGACATTGCCATGCCATTAAGCAGAGGCTCGGGCGCCATTAATGTAGACCTTGGGAGAGAGGTGGACGGGAGATGGAGGTCAAAGGGCTCGCACGCCTCCCGTACTCAAATTGCTACCCTGCACGGCGCCTCCTAGCTCATAAAAAAAGGGGACGCGTGGCGGCACGTAAATGGTAAATAGAACGCCCACGGTTTCAATAATACTTGTGTTTCTGATTGTAACGTGACAACACTTGTTCGAAAATGACTTTGTTGATTGTTAATGTGTGCGCCTTCGCAAATCGGACAGCAAAATTACCACAGCATGTTGGTGCCATGTCATGACACCAAGCCAAGTTTCATGATTTTCATGCGTGTTTCGGATTTACAGGAATTAAGAAACCAAGTTTCTCAATGTTTCCAGCCGATCCATGACGCCCAGATGTTTGAATTTCATTCCCATTTCTGGCATGGGACCTAGAAATTTACCCGAGGACACACATGTGATTTTTCAACCAGCTTTGGTGCACTGGAGCATGTGCTTGTATTTAAAATTTGAATTATGCACACAAAGGTGACACGTTCCCTCTCAGAACCACGAGCCTTCTTGAGAGAAGCTCCGGTTTGCAAGAAACTTATACCAAAACTTGTTCCTATTCTGCAAATTTTTTTACCACAGCATGGTAGTACCATGACATGACACCATGCCAAGTTTCATGATTTTCAGGCGTGTTTTGGATTTACAAGAATTTTAAAACCAAGCTTCTCAATGTTCTCGGCCGAACCACGATGCCCAGATGTTTGAATTTCATTCCCATTTCTTGCATGTGACCTAGAAATTCACCCTAGGACACACATGTGATTTTTCAATCAACTTTGGTGCACAGGAGCATGTGCTTGTAGTTCAAATTTGAATTATACACACTAAATGACCAGAAACTCAATTAATGTATAAAAAAGGCCAAACGAACCAGAAATAATTCCAAAATTTAACAGGGCACTCATATAGTTCTATGTTGCCTCTATAAAGAAAATCTGGGGGAGGCAGCGTATATTAGAAATGCCATTAGACATAGTTATTTTCACGTCAAACCCGTTGACCATGTTACATGACAAAAATAAGCCAATTCTCACAATGATAAGTTAATGGTCTCTAGCACAACACACCCCTCAAATAAAACTAAGCACCCTGGAATTCTTTGACAAAACTAAGCACCCTGAAATTCTTTGACAACTAAACTGCTGGCTATATGATGTTGGTCATATATATTGTACGTATATAATGTGAAGAAACAAGTGGTAGTACTATACCAACTAAAAGATGAAATGTACAAAATATAACAAGAAGAAACATAACATAGTTCTGCTGGGGGCTCAGCACAACACACCCCTCAAATAAAACTAAGCACACCTGAAATTAAACTAAGCAACTAATCCGGTAGACACTGCATTAGAACCACCATGAGCAACCACACTGCCACCTTACTCGGACTCCACATCCACGTCCTCGACTTCGTCCTTGTCCCGCACACTTGGCTATTGCTCTTCATCCAACCCTTGTAGATATTGAAACAAAGGTAGCCATCCATTGCAGCGTAGTGGATGTGGTCTATATCTAGTACATTCCACTCCCATGCATGATGAAACTTGAACGGAGGTTTCTTTAGTGTATCGTACGAAGGATGAACCATGGCTCCTGCCAGGGTTAGCATTGAAGGCTGATCACTAGAGGACACCGGCCCTTTCTTCTGGAGGTCGAAGGGGTCGCCTACAACGAGGCTTATCCGACCCAGGATTTCCTTGTCGTTCCTAAAGTCTATAGTAACGAATTTGACTCGGCCATCCTTGAGGAAATTCTTAAAATCCTGGCACTCAACATCGGCATGGCATATGTGGTAGACCAAGCATAAGTCATGCATGCAAACCTAGATCACGGCGGGCTTCTTCTTCTCTGCCTCCTTTAGATTCTTCTCGCTTCCCAGGACTATGGTGTACTCAACATCTAGCCCAGCGACCCACTCATCATTTGAGTTTTCGAACATGCGTTTGAAGCGAGCAAGGCATTCTTTCACTATTGTGGAAGAACGGGTGTAGATGACGTCGAACTCATCACCGATGATGGTTCTAACCTTGTACTCACCGCCGATCATGGAGATTTGGGACGCCATGGATTTGGGAGGAGCGTTAGGATTAGTGGAACTATCGTAATGTGAAAGGACGAGACGACTAGGA